>NC_069110.1:17121794-17369355 GCF_947172395.1 Bicyclus anynana | reverse complement strand
TTTGGCCATACCGTGGTGGACTGGCCTAACCCCTATCATTCTGAGAGGAGACTCGTGCTCAACAGTGAGCCGAATATGCGTTGTCAATGATGATTATGAAATACGAAAGTACCCCTTTCTGTCTGTTAACTTATCACCGCTCAACTGCTCAACCGCCGAACAATCGATCATCATCATCCATCATCATCATCATCATGTCAGCCGATGGACGTCCACTGCAGGACATAGGCCATTTGTGGCCTTTTCCAAACATCACGATACTGAACCACCTGCATCCAGCGAATCCCTGCGACTCGCTTGATGTCGTCAGTCCACCTGCTGTAAATAAAATATAATTCAACACATATTTTTTTTCAATTGACAGCTTTAACAGCCTGTATTTTATGATTAAAAGATTATTAATGTGCTCGTTGAAAATAAAAGTTGCTGCCTACATTTGTTTTAACAATTTCACTTCGCATGTAACTTCAATCAGCTTTTAAAATCGTAAATGAAATCACTAATCTAAATGGATTCAATGCATTAAGGGTTAATAATCAAAATGCAACGAGATTATCACTTAATTTCAACAGAATTTTCGCGGGCTTATCGATCTACTTATTATACGAGTAATGAACAAAAATATTAAATGTAAAATAATCCAATTAAGGAGACTTTGTATGTTTATTTAAATACGTTTATCGGAGGAAAATCGGAAGAAAATTGCATTTTTTTTAATATGACCAATATTCCCGTTCCTCTCCAACTAGTCGGAAAAGACTATTTTAGGAGTGGGTACGATAATAGACCAACGGAGATCGAACCACCACCCCCACTAAGTTATGAGTCCAGCCCTTTTACCACCGAGCTATTGAAGCTGTAAATTGCTGTAAGTGATTGAAGCCAAGCGCTAGTTTAAATAACAAAAATGGTGTTTTCGACGCGAACGAAGTCGCGGGCGTCTTCTGTTCTGGAATATTTATGATCTTCAATTATCGTAATCACTTCTCCGTTTCACTAAACATACGTAAGTTACAATACGACAAGTATTTAAAAATATATTTTAATAAAATGATGTTAATTTACCAAATGAGTTTTTTGCTGAGAAAGTGGTGGGGTGATGAATGAAGTAATTCATTGTTTTTTTAACTTTAAAACCATGGTTTGGGCTTTTTGTGAATCAGTCGGAGCCGTTACAGTATTGATTACCTATCGTCGAAAATATCGGATATACCTTCTTGTAAAAAGGAAAACAGTGTCGGCATCAATTTTAATTTCTATTTTCACTGACACGTGCCTATGAGATATGTAGTCAACTCAGCTGTTTTTCTCACGACATACGTTAAACAACACAAATATATCAGAATAGTAACACATATGGTAAATACAACTATATACAGTAATGATTAAATTAATTTATAAATAAATTTAGTTTAATGATTTAATTTACAAATGGTGGGGTTTTGATGACTTTAATATATTAGTTTCTATAACTTAAGACTTTAATGTTGTCAATATAAATAATGCATCTACATACATATTGATAGAAAAATATTGTATCTATTTGTATGACTATAGATGCCTGTTAAAGGTAAATAAATTATACATAATTAAAAATAAACTATTTATACATTATATAAAAACGTTTTGTCTTGTTACCGATTATTATCTTCTTCTACTATATAAAAATAAGTCGGGTTTTCCTTCCTGACGCTATAACTCCAGAAAGCACGAACCGATTTCCACGGTTTTGCATTCGTTGGAAAGGTCTCGGGCTCCGTGAGGTTTATAGCAAAGAAAATTCAGGAAAAATTTCAACGTAACGTAGAGGTAGGGTAGGGTACGGGTAGGGTAGGGGTAGGGTAGGGGTAGGGTAGGGGTAGGGTAGGGGTAGGGTAGAGGTAAGGTACGGGTAGGGTAGGGTAGGGTAGGGTAGGGTAGGGTAGGGTAGGGGTAGGGTGGGGTAGAGGTATTTGTTACAGGTAGAGGTAGGGTAGGGTACGGGTAGGGTAGGGTAGGGTAGGGTAGGGTAGGGTAGGGGTAGGGTGGGGTAGAGGTATTTGAAAGTTTACATCGAGTTTCACGCGAACGAAGTCGCGGGCATCCGCTAGTTGTGTATAATACTGACAATATGATTGCCTGCGTGCGGAAACCTTAAAACAGCGTTTTTATATTAATCAAATAGCGGAAAAAACTAGATACATACGTTTTGAGTTTGACTCACATGCGGCTATGTTTAAAAACTGCCGAAATTGACTAACTTTACCTACCTAAAGCAACAAAACCGTCAATAACAATTCAACGGAAAACGCTACTCAAACTTAATATTAGATAAAAGTAAAAATAACTACAATTAAAATCACATTACAACGAGATTTACTATAATATATAATATAAAATGCATTTCCTCATAACAGGAAAGTGAATATTATTTCTCACTATTATATTTCTGCCATTCATGCCAAGGAACTTGGTAGCAGGATGTTGTGAACAGCAAGCAAGTGTGGCAGTTGATAGTGAAGCAACTTATAAATCATTATCTCAACTTCTTAAAATAATAACCATCTACATCACAAATAAATGAAACTTAGTTTAATTTCCAACGCACAACACAATTCATTTCCTATGAAATGTATTTCAAAGATGCCGCCAATATCTTTAGTAAATGAAAAATTGAATTCTAATACGCGTATTAAAAATTACAAAATATAATAAAACTCATTTTAAAATCATATTAATTAAAAATGTAATACGATATTATATATGATTATAGCTTGGCAAATTCGTTCGTAACACTCCCGATGGTCCGCGCGCACGACTTCACACCCACGCAGTCCTTTCCCCCCGTCGCCCGCATATCATGGGAGTGTCATCAACGAACTTGCCAAGCTACAGATATTGTATTTTACATCTTCGACTACAATTATGATATTCATTGATTTCAAGTGTGTATGATCTTTATATGAGTTTCATAAAAGTTTCAATTCCTTAGCCTTTGATTTGATATCATCATCAATTGGCAGCATCCAGTTCACACTATTCATACAGTCCACACTATTCACACAGCCCATATTTTTCATGCACTTCACAATGAAATTTCTCTGTTCAAAATGATTCCCATTTCCACGAGAATCGCAAAAGTAATGAAAATTGCATACAACACTATTAATACGAATCCTAAAGTTCTTCTTAACTTGAATCTTCCGATACACAACGTTATCCACAAACAGGTGGCGGCTACTAACAAAGAGCTGACTATGAAATCAATGCCCGCGGAATTGATTATGACTGCAGTATCATAACCCTGAACCAGCAGCGACAGGGTTTTAATGAGCCAGGGTAATCCTAGAGCGAATAAAATCGCAAGTGTGTTCGCCCCTAATGCGTTCGATACGCCTATACCTCCCTCGCCTGTAACAAGGAAAAATACAATTTATTATACTTGGAAACAAAAGTTTCAAAACAAAAAAAAAATCCTGAATATTATATAAAAATTAAGCAATTAAATTAATAATTTTAATTTTTTAAGCAAAAAAGCAGGATTATTGTATAATAATCCTGCCTATTTTTTTCAGTACTTGGGCACGCTTTCACAGATCCACATCGAATGTATCGAGTACATTTTGTATAGAAAGTCATACAAGTTCTTAAACGAATATCATATAAATAATTTCACTCCCCGTATTTTTTTTATATCGGGCGTCATATGAAAGTCGATTCTTATGGCAGGTGTCCACAGATCCGCATTGTACGTATCGTACGGATTGCATCGAATGGATTTTTAATTTTCACCTGTGGACGCCTGCCACAAGAATCGATTTTCATATACGCCCGTTATGAAAATTTTACGGGGAGTGAAATTAGTAGTGTTATAAAATCTAGGATTATGCTAAAAACTGTCAATAAGTTCGATTTTAGTAATAGTTAATATAATAGTTAATATAAGTATAAATATAAATTTAATTGCTGAAACAATACTCGTAAACATCTTTGCCTAAGACAATGTACTTGAAGATTAAACTTCAATTGTGCGTTGAATTAGATATTTCTTTTTCTTCTGATCACCTCTTTTTTTATCCCATCAAATTTTTCGTGAATTATATTTAATGCACATACGGTTTCTAGACTCTTATTTTTATTTATTCCTTACAAGTTGGCTCTTGACCCCAATCACACCTGATGGTAAGTGATGGTGTAGGATAACTAGCCACGGCCGAAGCCTCCCACCAGCCAGACTTGGAGTAATTAAGAAAATCAATCGGCCCAGTCGGGGATCGAACCCAGGACCTCCGTCAGTCTTACAAATCCACAGCGCATACCATTGCGCCACGGAGGTCGTCGGCTCTTACTATTATAATAGTATAAATGACTACACCAAATAAGATTGTACTAAATATCTTAGATCAATGTTAGTTGTAGCACTAACAAATGATCACCGCAAATATGGTGGGTACAGTACTGAGAAACTATTATAGTATGTATTGGTTAAATGGAAGGTTTCATGTATTCACTAATGTATATATAAAAATTAAGAGTACGTCAATAGTAAAGCAATTTTGTAAAAGGAACAGGGTAACTGCGATCATTACTTTCTACAGGAGCTACAGGGATTTAAAGGGTCAGATTTGCGGCGCTGCCACTGATCCCTGAAAAACGTCCCATACAAAATGGCACGAACTAATGACGTCGTAGGCAATGTAATGATCGTCAGATTTGTATGTGCGTACAAACAAAATTACTAATATCTTTGTTATTTGTGCGTTTATGTTTATAGTTCACATATTAAAAAATGACACATTTAATGTAAGGAAGCTAAAACTGTATGAATTTTCATCTAATTACGATAAAAGATCTTTAATAGATTTTGAAATTTTATAATCTCATTTACTTTGCAAATACTTGCTTGCTTTTCAATCTTTGCTTTATATATATAAATTAGTTAACATTGACCCTATTTATCCGAATGTATCATAAAAATCAATATTTTCAAACCTAGTCATCATCCCAATTTTCATAGTACAACTATTATTTCAAGATGATTTTTATTAACTATAAAGTGGAACCTTTGTATTCCGTTAAAGATAGTAGTTACCTACTAAAATAACAAAAGGTATTTATCCCTCTATTCCGATCGTTTTTCTGTACGCGAGATAAACTAACGTGCTTAACGTAATTTCCCTAGAATCAAAGTACCTACGAATCAAATAAGACAATATGGTGATAAGAGAATTTCGTGTAATCAGAGGAAAAACCTAAAATAAATGAATAAATGTTGGCAATTCAACGTAGATTGGAGATTTTCCTCTTTCCCTGTTACAGTGTACAACTAGAAACCCGAATGGGTAATTCGCGTATAATTTACGAGTATATAGCACACAGCCATAATAATTTATATACTGCATTACCTCTTTTCAAAGATATGACGTCACATGAATACATTGCAAAAAAAATATTTATTAGCAGAACCTCGCAGTTTCACCTGCGTATTTCCCATTCCCGTGGGAATACGAGGACAATATATCGTCATCAACCCATATTCGGCTCAATCCTGAGCTCGAGTCTCCTCTCAGAATGAGAGGGGTTAGGCCAATAGTCCACCACGCTGGCCCAATGCGGATTGGCAGACTTCACACACGCAGAGAATGAAGATAATTCTCTGGTATGCAGGTTTCCTCACGATGTTTTCCTTCACCGATTGAGACACGTGATATTTAATTTCTTAAAATGCACACAACTGAAAAGTTGGAGGTGCATGCCCGGGACCGGATTCGAACCCACACCCTCCGGAATCGGAGATCAATATATAGCATATATTATTACCTCATATTGTAGCTTTCTATTTTTAGAATATACTAGACTTAATAGACTTTTTAGAATTAGATCTTTCGCCTTTATCATATTAGTGTGATGTGATACACACATTTTTTTATTATTTAGATGTTAGCCTTTGACTGCAATCTCACCTGATTGTAAAATGATGATGCAATCTAAGATGGTAGCGCGCTAACTTGTTAGGAGTAGGATGAAAGCAAACTCCTTTCGGTTTCTACACGACATCGTAGCGGAACTCTAAATCGATTGGCGGTACGTCTTTGTTGGAAGGGTGGTAACTAGTCACGGCCGAAGCCTCCCAGCCAAACCTGGCCCAATTAAGAAAACCTCAATCGACCCAGCCGGGGATCGAACCCAGGACCTCCGTCTTGTAAATCCACCGCGCATACCACTGCGCCACGCAGGCCGTCAAAATATTTGATGTATGTATTGATTAAAGCTCATTGTTGCATTTACAAATTTTACAATAATAATTATTATTTATAGATATCTTGATTATTATAATCTTTTGTTAACTTATCTAAAACTCTTTAAACTTAAAATGATTGAATGTACCTAATTGTACTTTGTCCGATGCAATTATGATGTTTTAAATAATAAAATTAATAATTCGCATGATCGCTTGATAAATAACACAAATAAAAAGAAAGCAGTCTGGTATTATTTTAGACTTAGGTACGTATTAAGCTTCGAAGATTACTAATAAAAGTTTATTCATTATCGATAATTTGCGAACAATTTTAGTTCTTAAAACTATGAAACCTTTTTACGAGTAAATTGTACCTAGCACCTCATCTCATTCACGCACATAGAAAATTCGTGACGTCACTCTGAAAAATGACTGAAAATTATCTTTTAGTCCAATAAACAATGAATCAGTGACAGATAGATAATAATTAAGATATCTTTTTTGGGGTTGTATATCGCTATTTAGATAAATATTTTTTTAAACTATTGATTCCGAAAATAACAAAACACATTATTTTCATTATGCTGCGTGATAGGTCAATGAACGGAAGCGTCGGCGATACGAGAAGGTACATCGTGCATTTCGGGGTTTCCAACTTTCCAAACTTTTAAAAATAAATAAATCTTTGGTACAATAACGTTGATATTTTTGAGTAAATTTAAATATTTGTGTATAGCAAAAACTCAGACCAATTATAGAAGGACCTGTATCGCACTCATAGTCACGAACAAAATTGTCTGTCATTTTCTGAGGAAAACGAGCTTAGATTTGGTATATATCTTAAACTAAATTAGAAGTTTTTGCCCGTTTTTTACACAATTCAATTGCACAAAAAGGTATTTTTACGGAGCTCTTTAACCGACTATTTAACAACGATACTATAGAGACAGTTTTTGTAATCGCATTAGATCGTTGATCATATACTTTGACAGAAAAGTAACGTCTAGCGAGGCAGGTCCTATACAATAATTGGTCTGAGAGCAAAAAAGATCAACCTGTGTTTATAAGTTGGTGGGTAACAATGTTCTATTGTATTGAGTGTTAATGTGTACCTATAAATTTAATTTATTATACTTGTAACTTAGACTAAGGTAACATAGAGGCACAACTTTCTTTAAACACCAACAACATCTCCTGGCTAATTACAATGTTATGGCATATAAAAATATGGGTAACAATCATGTTTCGTTAAAAAATAATTTAAAAAATATTTTTGAACTAATAGTTTTAAAATAATATTTTAATGTAATAAAATAATTTTAAAAATAGTTTTGTTAATGTTTAAAAAAATGTAAAAGTATGTAAGTAACATCACATGATGATCGTACTTTAACAGTTATTTTGGTTGACCAAAAAAAAAAGTATTTTGAGATCTGTGTATCGAAACCGAGTGTATGTTTATTTAAATGAGTTATTATAGTTTGTCTCCTTTAAGAAATTTTGTTTTGTACGCCTGTTTATTTTTTTTAAATAGTGATAACAATTTTTTTTGACGACCTCCGTGTCGCAGTGGTATGCGCGGTGGATTTACAACACGGAGGTCCTGGGTTCGATCCTCGGCTGGGTCGATTAAGGTTTTCTTAATTGGCCTAGGCCTGGCTGGTGGGAGGCTTCGGCCGTGGCTACCTACCGGCAAAGACGTACCCAAGCGATTTAGCGTTCCGGTACGATACCGTGTAGAAACCGACAGGGGTGTGGATTGTCTTACCACTCCTAACAAGTTAGCCCGCTACCATCTTAGATTACATCATCATTTACCATCAGGTGAGATTGTGGTCAAGGGTTAACTTGTAAACTTTACAATGTAAAGAATAAAAAAAAAATCATTGCATTTCAATGTTTTGGTATTTCCGATGACCTTCAGAAGTGAAGTACTACTGTGAAGTGGTTAGATGAGCAAAGCGGAGGATCGTGTGTGTTGGCGCGCAAAAGCCTTTATATCCGTGGGCGGATATAGGGATGATGGAAATCAGAAATGGACGCAACTGCAACACAGTGTTTCACTAAAGCAGTAATATCGGATTTTACGTTATTGATGGACAATGTTACATGTTATATAAAATTTTCTTTAGTTTTATGTATGTACTTGTGTTATAAGCATAGGCGTATATAGCGGGTGGCGAGAGCGTACCCTAGAATAGTCCAGTGCCCACCCTTGGATACTGGGCTACCGATTTGAAATTCTATGATAAACGCAGAAATACTAATTTTACAGAAAATATCATTTCAAATATCAAATAATAACAATTAGGTACAACTTATAATAAAGGAAAACCTATAAGTAAAATAAATTAAGAAAATAAATTGAATGATAAAAATATATTAAGACCTCTTCTGATACCTACCTACCATAGATACAAAGAAAAAATTAATAAGTCGAGACGTTTCAGAAGTCTCCGTCTACAAGTATTGCTAATGAAATTTTTATATTGAGTGTCGACTCTGTTCGCTGATATGTAGGCCCACCCCTGGAAATAATCCTAGATACTATTCTACAATCTCACCTGATGGTAAGTGATGATGCAGTCTAAGATGGAATCGGGTTAACTTGTTAGGAGGAGGATGAAAATCCACACCCCTTTTCGGTTCCTACACGACATCGTACTGGAACGCTAAATCGCTTCGCGGTACGTCTTTGTCGGTAGGGTGGTAACTAGCCACGGCCGAAACCTCCCACCAGCCAGACTTGCACCAATTAAGAAAATCTCAATCGGCCCAGCTGGGGATCGAACCCAGGACCTCCGTTTTGTAATCCACCGCGCATACCACTGCACCACGGAGGTCGTCAAAAACTAATTATTATCAGCCTATATCCGCTCTCTGTACAAATAACTCTAGTAAATTTATGTGGTCTCATAAAAAAAATTAAGGATCTATAATTTTTTTTTAAAAGAATATTTGCCATAACTTTTAAATATGACCAATATTCCCATTACCCTCCAACTAGTCGGGAAAAACTGCTAAGAGTGGGTACGACAATAGACCTACGGGGCGAGGATCGAACCACCTTCGATGATGAGTCCGACCGCTCTTACCGTTGAGCTATTGAGGCTCAAATTCGCACATTCGCAATGCAATGACTAAACATGTTTACAAAGCCTTTCTCATAAAATTCAGTCGCTATCGCCGATTTATAGAGACAGATAATTGTTATTATCTAGTATCCAAGCTAAAACATATATTTATTTATAAAACTAATTTGTCCCTAAGTCCCTAATATACCTCAAGATTTATGAATCCCACTATATATAAAAGTAGTTATCAACATATTATCTTAGTCCGAGAGCTGTCATATTTATCACAAGTGATTCAGTATCTTTATACATATCTGATCAATATTATAAAATGCTCAGAACATCGATCTCCTTTTAAAAAGTCACAAAAAAGTCCCCACTCAATGAGTGCCAAACACAACTTTATATTTTTGATTTTTATTTATACAAGTTGATAAAAAGAAAATAATATATAAAAGCGTACAATATTTTTCCACAGTTGTAAACGAAAGTAACAGGTGATATTTATATAGGTATATACTATAAATATGAATATACTATATGAAAAACTTTGTTAGTATGAGTAGGTTAAAGCCGTAAATTAAAACTTATACGTAGGTAAAAGGCGCCCCAAGCAATAACTGGTGGTTGTTTCTTTTAAAATAACTTTGATCAAACTCCACCGTGTTTTGCTTTATTTCCGACCTCGATAATGATCATCTTTATACAATACGTAATAAGGCAATGATTCTAATAAGAAGATTTGAATGTCTACTTTGATACGATAAGATATTTTTTTACCTATTTTAGGACATTGGTAGGTAATTATGATAACAGTTTTCGTGTAGGTATAAATTAAAAATTAATCATCGTAATCTCTATTTATTACTAAGATTAAAATATAAAAGTGACATGCACGTGTCTTTATATTAAGAATGATAGTGATTCATAAACATGGCAATTAGAGAATAATAATATGAGTCTAGGGAGTCACTCTAGCATTATGTCTGGGTGGTCTCACCTCGCTAACATTGAGTACGTGCACAGACATTACTTTTTTACTTTTGACTGTATGTACTAGCCAGTGGCAGATCATGAAAATAGCATTGCATTGTCTTATATCGATTATATTATCACTGACATGTACATATTGTACACAATAAACCGTACAGTGCTAGTCAATCGGTGAGTGCGCTGTATAATAATTGTTTATTGTTGCACGTGAATTTAATCTGGTTGAAGTCGAAAAGGAAAAGTATTTAAACACTTAGGACTTTGCTTATGAGATTACCGCCTTGTAGAATGTTGAGTTAATGTTATTTTTCCGATAGTCGTTTCAATCAATGGTCAATTTTTTAGCGAAAAGCTTACGCCTTAATATGATTACGCTTGGATTCTGGTGACGGCGCGTATTGTGCTGAGGTTCCTCATTATGGACTCTACAACGGTCGATTGGCTCAAGATGCATAACGGGGCTGGATTTTTTATAAATTATTGAAAGACTTTTATCATATTTTGCGTTTAATCAAAGATAGCCAGTATCAATCTGGCTAGGATCAGAGTACAAAAGGAAAAAAGGTAAGACCAAGTGAAAAATGCGTTGATGAAATAATAATAAGCCGTTGAAAATTGGATCGCAATAGCAATGGACAGACAGACGTAGGGGGAAAATGGTCGATACCTGCACCCGCAGGCATTATAACGTGCACATTGTATGTAGGTAATACTAATCTGTAAAACTCAGCTAAGTTTTTCATTGAAAACCCGTTGGAACTTGAAACAACAGTTTGTTTACAAGCGGTTTTCAATTAAATACTTAGATGAGTCTTAGCGGTGTCGTATTCAACTAACGTAACTATATAGATACATATATATCTTAATATGTTTAGAACAACAATGATATAGTATTTCTTTTGTTGCTGAACTCTTTATCGACCAGTATCTCTGATGTAAAAACCCTTTGTGCTTGGATTTTTCTTGACGTCAATAATAATAAATATTATGTTTCCTGTCACTTTAGATAACCCTCATATGCATTACTATAGTCGGAAAACAGTATATTATCAACATTTTTGATCATCCAGAGGCTAGTCTACGTCACCACCATTTATATTTCAAGGAAGTGATGAACAAGATTTTGCGATACAGTTCATAAGCAATTCATTCCTTAGAAATATATATTCATTGTTGTTGAAATCTAGAGTTCATCGCAAGTTAAGCATGCTTTAACATTCTGAAACTCAATAGGAAACCTCTTTGTTCCACAATAGATACAAATCCGAACAATTCGCACGAGTTAGTACATTCGCTTGGCATAATAGCTGATAATCTAATTTATTTTTACCAAAGTGAATAGCTGAAAATCATGTTATGTGCAAAATAGTTTAAATTTAATTAAATTACAGATTACGACATTATGACAAATGAAAATGAAAAAATCTTTATTCATAAACCAAGTCTAACAAACAAATAGCAAAGGCTAAAAATTATTGAGATTTTTCAATATTATAAACAATTTATTATAAAATATTTATTATAAAATCTTTGATTACATATTGTAAAAGATCGTCAACTAGATATTTCAATTAACGTTGATTTAATCAACCATTACAGGGCCAGCACGCTTATTCACAATCTTTGACGTATGTTAGTTGACATATAAGAAATTGAGATTCTATGTAACAAATGTCATCCGCTGCCTACTGGTGGATATCATACAGTAACTAAATGACATTTTGTCAAATTATTTGATTTTAATAGATTGATAATAAATACCAAAATAGTGAATAGACCAGCACGCGTCGCTCTACGTAGAAAAGTTTTTGTAGAGCTTAAATCCATCACGCGGCTTTAATCCGAGTGGGCGAGCTTAGCGTAAAAATATTTCATTTTGTATTTATCATAAGTACCGGGATCTCCAACAACAACTTTCCAACTCCGAGTTGAGAATTTTTACTGAGAATTTCTTGGAAATAATAATCAAAATATCAAAGCCCGATACAGTATTCAATAGTAAGGCCTCGTGTACAAAAGTCAACAACGATTATTTATGTAATTAGATTATAACAAGTTACTTGATTAACATTGATGACTATTGTATATTCAAAGAGCTGTGATAGCCGAGTGGTTGTGACCTCTGCCTCCGATTCCGCAGGGCGAAGGTTTGAATTCGCGAGGCATGCACCTCCAATTTTTCATGTCTATTTTAAGAAATTGGACTGAAATAAGAGAAGCATTGGGCCAACCTCTTTCAGAGGAGACTCGTGCTCATCAATGATGATGATGATGATGATTGTATATTCAAATAGTCTTACCTCTTCTCGACATGATAAAAATGGAGCAAGCTTCAGGTAAACAACCGCCGAACGCAAGGAAGGTCATTCCCATCACCGACTCGGGAATATAAAATGTGTGTCCTGGAACAAGTAATTATCTATTATTTTTTTTATTTTTTTATTATTTATTTATTTATTTATTATTTTGTATAATGTGAATACAACGGTTTGTCTTTAAAAGTCCTAATAAATACTGATTATAAAATCGTTTATTAATGAATATAATAAATAATAGATTAATATGTTTTCATACTCAATAAGGAGCCGTCCGACTATTAATATAGAAAGCTGTAACTTAGCATGAAAACACTAAAATATTGTAAAATAAAGTCTTATGGTTTATGGAGTACCTTTATTTTATTAATTAATTTATTTAGATATACCAACAATGGCAACCAGAATCATTCATAAATTATACATGGGAAAATCTTAATGCTAGTACTACAGGATTCCAATAAAGAAGAAATCTTTTAAAAGTATATACAGCATTGTCTTCCGATTGAAAGTTAAAAATTAATTAGCTTCCGTACTAAATTAAATAAATTCACCCTCCCTAAATTGGAGATGAGTGTTTTTATTACTCGATTATCATGAAGTGTAGGGAATTGTTGGATAGGTATGTAAAACATAGCGTGAGTTCTGACACTATATTTCGCTTCAGGTGAAATATTCAGATTTAAGCCACAGACCCGCATTGTACGTATCGGACACATTGCATTATACGGATTCTTAATTTTACGGTATTTGTAGACTTTGTATACAAATAATACTATAGCTTGGCAACTTCGTTCGTAACACTCCCGATGGTCTGATCCCCCCGTCGCCCGCATACCATGAGAGTGTCTTCAACGACTATACAATCCGTTTAATGCGATACGTACGATTCGAATTAGTGAGCTAAGTGAGTGAGTGATTACTAATTAAAATTTTTTGGGTTTGATTTTGTGTTTATACGAGTCGTTACTATACTTAATAAAAACAGGTCAATGTTGCCTTAAACACATATTGATATGTTTGTATAAATGTAATCTCTTTATATTTGTGTAGATTAAAATGAAATAGCAAAACAAATATACACAGTTATTGAAACAAGTTATTTATTTATTTAATATTATTTTTAAAAACAAATATGACTGCGTAAAATTGTCATCTTGACAAATCACAGTTTGATAATCAATACAGGTACTAAAAAAATGGAAACAATTTATTTTAATATTTACTTTTTTAGCATTTCTTATTTCAAATAATTCTATCATTTATGAGCTTAACGAATATATTTTTTTGTAATCTTTTTTTTTATTTTAATTCTTTATTTAAAACAATTGTATGTGCCAGTTTTCTTTTATAACTTTGAAGTACCCAGTGTTACTCTTAGAATCAAAATCATTACTCGGTCGTCAATATTTTTTTGAAATCTGTTTGACGATTTAACTAATCTGACTTGATGATTAAACTCATTATTAAAATGTGTTTGATTTTAGTGTTTTTCTTGAATTCGTGCATTTTATCAACCGACGGAAACAGAGAGAAGGTTAAGAATTCGACGTGTATGTATTTTTTATGTATGATCACGAGTATTTTTTTACCGAGTAGTCCGAATTTTTAGTCTGTATTTCCCTTAATATATTGACTATGCAACTGTCATTAAAACTGATGATTTAAAAATGATGACGATTTAATTACTGACAGTAATTCAGATAGACTTACTTAAAATAATTCAAATTCGACGCAGATAGACAGAACAGAAAAACTTATAAAATCGTAATAACCTTACCAGACAAATGTGTGGGAAGGAAATTCATTGGGTTTTATTATTTACATAAAGTAGAATTCAGTATAAAGTACCAATTGATTTCATCCGAGACTATCAGACAATGCTCATACTGCTTGTATTGACTACGTAGTCGTCAATAGGTACATAATTGAATTAAAAACGTCTCCTGATCGATATTTCAATGCGAAATCACAATCAAGATTTTGTCATCCCTTCTTACAAACGTCATTTTTAATAAATAAAATGTATAATAAAATAAATTTGCATTCGTCATTTTTAAGCGTTCTGTAGAGCGTCCTAGGATTTTTGAGATAGATAGAATAGGCTAGTTGACACTTTTTTTAATGGTCTTAAATTGATAATAATAAAAAAGTTTCAACTAGATTGAAAAAAAATATATCTTATTTTTTCAGACGATTTACATGAAAATTTTAATTTTTGAATATTTATTTTGACAATACGAGCCAAAAGCTGTCTTCCATGATGGTTTATATTTCAAGCGTTTCATGACGTCACGTTAACTAATCCTTAAGCAAACGGAGCGTTTGACAAAATGTATTAGCTAATAACTAGTTTGCCGTTTAGTACATCGAGTAACATTGTGACGTCACAAAATGGCGTTTTACAAAATTTAAAAAAATAAATGTTTTTTGAATTAAGTTTTATAAGAAATCCTTAACTTTTGTTAATTGATATCTATATATTTCGGACTTATTCCATGTACTATACGAAATTAATGTTTTTTGTATTAAATTCGATATGAGTGAACTAACCTACTTGTATTTCACGCGCAAGAAGTCGCGGGCGATCGCTTGTTTAATATAAATAATTTTTCTGGGATATAAATTTAATTCCATGACTAAAGTTTGTTGAAGAGCTGGGTGTAGGAGGGTAAAAGATATTCATTTATATATTTGGTTTTATTAGAAAAGGTCGAATTGAAACGAGATTTTCAATATACAAACAAATGTATAGAGTATTTACTCGTATAAGTTAAGTTACACATTAAGGAAAATTTATATTTGTCACGTAGTAATAATTTCGCATACAAATGATCTGAATGTTAAGTGCAGAATTAGAGCTATTAGACCTTACTTCGTGCCAACTCAAAAACTTCAAATGGAAAATACGTACTTAAAGTTTCGATGAGTCAGTCAACCAATGTATTGAGAAAATTATTTCGAAATAATAAAGTGATTACATCTTCAACGGAATTAATTAAACTAAATATTGTCGTCGCTTATATTAAGTGGATAGGTAAAATTCATTTCATTTGCTGCTATCTTAACTTTTCAAGTATTAAAAACGTTACGTATAGTCGATAAAATAAAAAAAAAACAAATTTATTATATAATAATTTAAATATCAGTCTTTATACGGGTACACTAGATACATATTTACATGTGTGTATATCTATATAGTGCCTTACCCCAGCTATAGACAATCAAGTTTATCGGATGGTGGAACTCTATAGTCTGTGCCCACATCCCTAACAGTGGAATTAATAGACGTTGTAGGAGATCATTCAGGGGATCATTCAGCCGCTGAGTGTCGAGTTTAACCTCTATTTGTTTGAGAATTTGACACTAGTAGTAGTAGTAATTTAGTAGGCAGTGAAAAAATATCGAAATCATAATATTGTGGTTATGAATATATTATTTTTTGTAATGTAATGTGACTTTCTTTATCTATATATATTATTTTATTATATTTTGAAGGGATTCCTAATCAACGTTTTTGGCTTGTTTTTATCGATACTTACATATTTCTACCAATTTATACAAAACTAGCGGACGCCCGCGATTTAGTCCGCGTGGAATACAGTTTTTTACAAATCCCGCGGGAACCATGGATTTTGCCGGGATGAAAAGTAATCTATGTGTTAATCCAAAGTCTATTTCCATTCCAAATTTCAGCCACACAAACTTTCGTCTTTATAATATTAGTGTGATTATACACCTAAACCTTCCTCGTCAATCACTTTATGTATTGGTGAACACTGCATAAAAATCTGTTCGGTAGTCGACAAGTTTATCACGGACAGACGTATCGGAGAACTTATCTTATAACATTTCTATTGAAATTGTACAAGTTTATCGAACCGAAAGAAACGTGTTTCCATAACTTATTACAGATGTATTCTCATATCGAGTAAAATACTGTATTGTGTAGAAATCTTTGCTGACACGTAAGTTTTTACAACTTTAAAGTAAATTATTAACGGCAAAGTGACTCCAGAAAGTTTTCCATATTCACACGGGGACTTTGTTCGGAAATTTTATTAACTTCTTTTAAATTTTCCCGAAGGAATATAATACATATTCTTTGTGATTTCCCTAACAAATGTTAGAGTATCAAGCAATATTTTTAATATTGTAGGGAAATTAAATGTTTTTCAATTCAATTTTTTCCATTTTTATAAACTCAAGTCACTTAACTAACTTACTTCGCCCGCCGTTGAGTTCAAGCTCCATAATATCTCCTCTTCAACAGGGAAGGGAGGCTTGACCCAGGCTTTTAAAATTGATTTAAAATTAATATTTCATAAAAAGTTATGCGTAAAAATTAGAAAGCATATACGCGAAATACATTTATGAATAATACACATCGAATTGACCACCTGCTTCGTTTTTTCGTCGGTGAAAAATGAGGTTAATGTCTTTAGTATTTTATCTCAATATGCAGTTCTAATGACATCATAACATTGTGACTCCAAGTAACGTTGTAAACCAATGATCTATTAATGAGTTAAACACCGGTAAAGACTTTTTTTTTTAAATCATCTATTGCCTATTATTTTTAAAAGACTTCCAATAAGGAGGAGGCTCTACGTTCGTCTGTATATTTGCTTTTTTTAATAATCTGTTGTTGTGAGTATAAGAAGTTGATTTGTAGGTACCTTATGTAAACTCGCTAGAATGTTTTTAATATTTTATATTTTATTTGATAATAGATATTATTAAAAGGTCTTATATTTTTTCACTAATTAATCTGCAAAACATAAGAGTAAAGCTGGGTCCACAAGGCATTGTTTGTTTTTGTTATTTTATTTTATTAATTTATTTTAATATATAGTTTAATATTTATACTAATCTTGTAATATGCTAATGTAGGTAAAATTAGTAGAAATACTTATAACTAAATAAAAATATGTTTGTGTGTTAGTTTTGATAGTATCTACCTTTTGTGAATTACTGTAACTTGTAATTTTATTTATAATTAACTTTACTGACGGCCGTTTCCCAACCGCATATTGCTTTTCAAACTTGTTTAGACTTACCTATTACTGTCATACTCCACGTTACGAAGTAAGAGTTCACACCAATCCAAATGATGCACATCAAGAAAGCCAGCGGGTAAAATCTTCTGCATGTAATTGGCGACGGCACCGTTATGCTGAGAAGAAACTTCAAAGGCCACGTGTACACCCACCATATCCTATAAATGATTGAATTTTCTTTCGGGAATCGAAAAACACTTTTCTTGGGCTTCACTACAGCATTTTCTAAAAAGAAAAATATTTATAAGATACGCTAATTAATTGTTTATTTTAAGAAATAATGGGGCTCTAAGATCGCCCACCTGGTATTAAGAACTATTTCATTTTTCATCTCATTTTTCTGCTACTATTTAACGAAGAATATTGAAATTATTAAAATAACAAATTGCTTACGCCCACGTATAATTCCCAACTCGATATGTACTGTTCATCAACGAAGAAATTTAAAATGAGTGCTTTTTATTTATTTTTTTAATTCTATGTCTGACAAATTGATCCATGCGTCAGGTGACCCGAGAGCTGGCGCTTATTTGGCCCAAAGGTTAAGCCTTGGCACCCAGAGGGGTAAAAGCGCCAGCGCATTGGGTACCTTGCCTATGGGTGAACAGTTAGATATTGTATATTTGTTATAATCATTTAATTATTTAAAATTTAGATTTTATTAACACGCCTTATTATTAGCTTCACTTGTAACTATGTAGGAAAGAAAATCTTGTAATCTTAATTTGACCCACATTCCAGTCTTCGATTGGGATGAATTTTTGCACACGCTCTGAGTTCTAATGACAATACATGACTAGCTAAGAAATGTCATTACAAATCCAATATCGCAGCCTCCTCAAGATGTCGGACTGGCTGTTTGTAATCCGCCCCCATGATATGTATATCAAATGAAAGGTTTTGCTGTCAGGAATACGAAAAAATAATCACGTGACTTAAATCCAATATGGCGGACGTTCAAGATGGCGAACAGACTATTTGAAATGCAATGAATGATATGGGTATCAAGGGTGTTTTTTAGTTTTTTAAACTATTCATGTTATTATTCTTTTAATAATTCTAAGTCTTATTTTATTTTAATTTTATTTATGTAAAAATTTCAGTATGTATATTATTTAAAAAAGAAAGGTATAAATCTCTAGTAATTTCACACCTAATTATAATTAACTTGTTTTTAAGTTAATTAAAATAAATTCGATTAATAAGCTTAGAAAAATTAGATGTTTACTTGATATATTTTGAAGAACATTTTATAAACAAACAATACATAAATTCAAAATAAACATGTTATGAAATGACAATTTTCTACCTTCATTTCTAATCATTGTTTGTTGATAAACAATACACATTGAGTAGGGTTGCAGTATAGATTCGTGAGGCAGAAGCATTTACGATTCGGTACAAGTACCTATATAATTCTATGGGCTAAAGCGTCTAGACTATTCACAAGGAGATTAACAAACGCCTCGGAGAAGCAACAGGCGTCCCTCGCACGACGGATTTAAATTCAACGCAGAAATGCTACCTGCGTGATACTCTACCAAGGGCGGCAAATTTCGATAATTATTGTTAATTATTATTTTAAATCTATTTTAATTTTATTCTCCATCAACCCATGTTCGGCTCACTGCTGAGCTCCAGTCTCCTCTCAGTATGAGAGGGGTTAGGCCAATACTCCACCACGCTACCCAATGCGGATTGGCAGACTTCACACACGCAGAGAATTAAGATAATTCTCTGGTATGCAGGTTTCCTCACGATGTTTTCCTTCACCGATTGAGAAACGTGATATTTAATTTCTTAAAATGCACACAACTGAAAATCCCAGTAAAGAGCTGTGATAGCCCAGTGGATATGACCTCTGCCTCCGATTCCGGAGGGTGTGGGTTCGAGTCCGGTCCGGGGTATGCACCTCCAACTTTAATTTTATAGATTTCATTAATTTATTTTAATATATCCCTTAAGAGGCATGAGAGCCCAGTGGAAGAGCCGTGATAGCCCAGTGGATATTCAATTCGGAGGGCGTAGGTTCGAATCTGGTCCGGGGCTTGCACCTCCAACTTTTCATGTGCATTTTGAGAAATTAAATGTCACATGTCTCAAACAATGAAGGAAAAACATAGTGAGGCAACCTGCATACCTGAGAGTTTTCTTAATTCTCCGCGTGTGTGAAGTCTGCCAATCCGCATTGGGCCAACGTGGTGGATTAATTGACCTTACCCCTCTCATTCTGAGAAGAGGCTTGTGCTCAGCAGTGAACCGAGTATAGGTTGATAATGATGATCATTAATCGTTGAATTGTACCTTTTTTGTTTAAATAAAACTCTTTTTATTTATTTAAATAAAAATAAAATTTTAATTTGACGAGATCCTGGGTTTGAATCCTGGGTCGGGCTCTAATAAATTTTTTGGTCAGCGTCTGTCCACCGTGGAATTACAATCAGTATTTCCCCACCATTCCACGTGGGCATGATTTGTATAGCCACTACTTATTAGGATAAGTTAGCTTATGTTCCTTTTTCAAAAAAAGAAATGGATAGGAGATAATAAGTAATAATAGATCTCATGTCTAATTTCGAAAAAAGTGTACATATAATCACAATATCAATCTATAAAATCATCTAAAGTGCATTATCTATCAATTCATATCGCTTATCGTAATCCTAAACTTGAAAATGAAAAACATGTAATTCCATGTCTCGGGCTACAGAGGGTTCCGTATGGATGAAATGTGCGATGTGCGTTATCATTTAGATTTATATATCAATTCAAAAACCTTTCAGGTTCACGAAATCCATAGATTGAAAAGTTACATAGACAATAGAACAATATCAAACACATGTTACGATAAAAGTAGATATTGAAAATCTTTGGAGCCATAACTCTCACACATCTTTTAAAATGTGTGCGAATCGAATAGCAAGCAACGATGTTTGCTATTGAACTATCTTTATAACTAGATATAATAAAATTCATGTGATATTTTCATTGCTTAAAATAATTAACATAAGAAATATTTTATTGCACACAACTAAAATATTAAAAAGAATAATTCCAACTAAAAATTAGCATGCAAAGGCTGTAAGCAATATCTAACAGGCAACCCCAGATGACAGGGGTTGGGGAGAAACATACATTACATAAGTAATTAAATTGATTGTAATTTTTTCCCAAATCATTTGTCCCTAAGTCAGTCAAACAGTCTAATTCACATAATAATCTCTAAGAACACTCATTTTCAAATTGCCTAGCACGGACAAAAGCGCCCATTGTTTTTTGCATATTAAATGCTTACGAATACCACTGGCTATAATACAGACGGACATCAAAAGCAATTAATTAAGATTAAAAATTTCCTTTGACAATAAATAAGCGAATTGTTCGTACGAGTACGTCGTTTTAATAAAGGGTGCATTGCGAGTGAATCTACGAATATGTTTTTTAATAATTTTTAGAGTTCCGATCGTACGTAGTACAAAAACGTAACCCTTATATTATGTGAGTTTTTACCTCTCATCATCATCATCATCATAATCATCATTATCAACCCATATTCGGCTCATTGCTGAGCTCGAGTCTCCTCTGAGAATGAGAGGAGTTAGGCCAATAGTCCACCACGCTGGCCCAATGCGGATTGGCAGACTTCACACACGCAGAGAATTTTCTTAATTCTCTGGTGTGCAGGTTTCCTCACGATGTTTTCCTTCACCGTTTGAGACACGTGATATTTAATTTTTTAAAATGCACACAACTGAAAAGTTGGAGGTGCATGCCAAGGATCGGATTCGAACCTACGCCCTCCGGAATCGGAGGCATAGGTCATATCCACTAGGCTATCACGGCACAGCTAGAATAAAATACCTCTCAGCTAGAATAAAATTACGAAATGGACGCAATAATATTTTACCTCTGTATCCAGAGATTAGATTCCATTTAAAAATGAGGTTTGTTTATGAATTTGAACCGTGAATTTTCGATTTCATAAAGCTTTGCTACAATCAAATTAGTTAGCAATCAATTATCATACAAACAGAGGCTCATAAGCTCCCTCTGCTGCTTCATTAATAATCCCTCGGTAGATTTTAATTTTTGTTGGAGGTGCATGCCCCTTTTAATTTTTCTAATCAATTAGAGAGGACGTATCCCTCGCCTGTCTTTGTTATTATTGCATCATAAAGTGCCAATGTGAGTATAGTTGTTTTTCTATTTTTCAATTATGGAAAACTCTCACAAATCCCTGACAGCCACAAAGGAGATGGTCCAAAATTGTATGGAGCCCAGGTCCAGTCATTGTACCCTAGCGGAAATGAAAGAAAATATTTTTTTAACTATTTTTGATTATACAAATCTACGAATTTACTTTAATTCTTTCGAAATAATATTTATTATCTTCCAAGAAATGCAACACTATTAAGGGTAATAATGGCGGATTGATGACGTTTTCAATGCAGTAATCTATTTGACGTTTGCTGTCAATTGTCATGTCATAGTTGCCATAAGGGCGTCATCTTGATATAACTCAAAAACTTGGGTTTTAATTTTATTTATTTCTTTTTATTTAGTTTCATTTATTCATTTTAATAAATTTTAATAAGATCCTTGTATTTTTAAATTTTAATGATACGGGGTACAAGAGTGGACCTAAAATGGACCATCTCCTTTATGAAGACAGATATCCTTTCCATCATTACATAAAGTTTAAATGGTATTGCAATATGTGATCTGAATCAAAGAAAATTTACTGTCCTTATGACAAACCAGTATTAGAGGAATTACACAGAATATTAAAATATAATAGGTAAATCACTGGCCACACAGTACTTTAACTTGTTTATGTTTATGTTAAGCTAGCTTATTTACTTATCAATTTAGTTTTGTTGTTTTTGTTGTTGTTTTTGTTTTCTCTTTCGACTTTTCTATTAATTTATCTCTATTATTAATATCATTATCTCTTTTTTTTATATTGGATTATGTTTTATTGAAGTATGTTTTCCTTGCGAGCTTGCTATCTAATATGTACAATTTATTTGCGAAAACTTGTAATTGGCTATAATCTGTTTTCTATGTTGTTACTTTTATTATCTTTGTATTTAGCTGTAAGTTTTCCTTTTTAAATAAATAAAATAAATAAAGTAATTAAAAAAAGCAATTTTTTTTACACTCGTCACATTGTACCTGTTACGCTCTTTCATTCGGTACCCTCCCGGGTTTTTAAATATATTTGTTTGCAATATAGAGCAAGGCATGTTTCCTTATAGAAGAGGGAATATGGACCTTAGACCCACCACGCTGTTTATTTATTTTGTTTTTACCCACCGACATTTGGCTATTTATCGATCACTATCAGATGAGAATGATTATTCGCGATACGGTACCCTAAAACGCAAGCATGCGATGCCGACGGTGACTTACCCTTATCAGTGTCGGCGACGTGAGGTTTTCCGTTGCTTGGTATTCCATTCACCTGCGATTCGACATTGTTTATGGTTTTGCTATCAACGCTGTCTTCTACCGATTTACTAATAGTTGTCACTACATCTGTAGACAAAATAAATTTAAAGATAAATAGGGACTCTTATTAAAAATCCAGCTGGCCTATTTACTGATTTGGTCTTTATTATCAACCTATTAAAGTAAACAATTTTTATTTTAAACATTTTTAAAAAACAAATTTTGACGACCTCCGTGGCGCATTACTAAAAATATTTGCACTTTAATTAACTAAGTAAGAAGCCGTGATAACTTAGTGGATATGACTTCTGCCTCCGATTCCAGTGTGGGTTCGAATCCAGTTCGGGGAATGCTTCTCAAACTTATCAGTTGTGTACATTTTAAGAAATTAAAATATCACGTGTCTCAAACGGTGAAGGAAAACATCGTGAGGAAACCTGCATACCAGAGAATTTTCTGAAGTCTCTGCGTGTGTGAAGCCTGCCAATCTGCATTGGGCCAGCGTGGTCGACTATTGGCCTAACCCCTCTCATTCTGAGAGGAGACTCGTGCTCAGCAGTGAGCCGAATGGGTGATAACGGTGATGATGATGAATTAACTAGGTAAAACGTCCTGTTTATAATTTTATGTGTGTGGTACCTATATAGAATCTCTAGCTCATCTGAGCTTTCATCACGTTTGACGTTTTGGTACAAAACTTTATTTTATCACAAGTCATGCAGGGACCTTAATTACCAATTACATTTCTAATTTTATAATTTGAGTGGCAGACGCCCGCGACTTCATCCACGTTCATCATCATAAAATTCATTTTATTTTAAATACTGCGCTAAATATACATTTTCGTGGAATAAAGTCTATAAGTTGCTCAATAACTTCATTTATCTTATTCCCATTTAAATCCAAAAAAATATTGACAACTGTGTTTCAGTATTGTGTAAATAACTAAAAGTATTTGAGAAAACACAGTTATTTTTAAATCACAGACAGCACTTCAATTTTATTTATATCTATGTATATCCATATATATATGTGTGAGGATATAAATGAAGAAGCTCATAATTCATTTGAGCTTTTATCACATATATTTATATTATATCGTTCGACGTTTTAGTATAAAACTATCCTTTATCACAAGTAATACAAGGACGCTAATTATTATCAATTACAATCCTAATTTTATAAAAAAACTCTTTTATTTGATTGGCTTATCTATACAGCTTATTATATCAGTGCTATCACACTCACAGTCTCAATGGCAATAATTGATTGTTCACAAGTGGTAGACGAGTTCACAAATAATAGGGATGATGACAGATTTTTAAATTGTATATAAATTAAGAGTATGCTAATAGTAAAGCAATTTTGTAAAAGTAACAGGGTATCTGCGATCATTACTTTCGGAGCTACAGGGATTTAAAGGATCAGATTTGCGACGCTGCCGCGGATCCCTGAAAAACGCCCCATACGAAATGGCACGAACTAATGACGTCGTAGGTAATGTAATGATCGTTAGATTTGTATGTGCGTTCAAACAAAATTACTAATATCATTGTTATTTGTGCGTTTCTGTTCAAATATTAAAAAATGTCACATATAATGTAAGGAAGCCAAAACTGTATGAATTTTCATCTAATTACGATAAAAGATTTTTAATAGATTTTGAAATTTAATAATCTTATTTAGTTTGCAAATATCCAGACAATCTTTGCTTTTTATGTATAAATTAGTTAAAATTGATCTTAATTACCCGAATGTATCATAAAAATCAATATATTCAAACCAAGTCATCATCCCCATTCAACCCCTTATAGCTCAACAGTAAAAGAGCCAAAGTTATGTGGCACGTCGATTCTCTTTCTACAATCGCAAACGCTTCGACAACTAGAAAAATGTATTGGAATGACATTTTCTGTCGACGCGACGGGTCGTGTGATTAAGATCTGTCATTCCCATACATCTTTCTATTTTTCGAAGCGTTTGCGATCGTAGTAAGAGAATCGAAGTACCACTTGGCTAAGAGGCTGGACCTGTAGCTATGTGGCTCGTCGATTCTCTTTCTACAAACGCTAACGCTTCGAAACTAACTAAATATATGGGAATGACAGATCCAATCGATAATTTGTTCACGTTACCTGTCGATAACGAATGTCGTTTCCATACATTTTTAATTTTCGAATCATTTGAGATTGTAGAAAGAGAATCAATGTGCCACGTGGCTACAAGCGCGCGGCAAGATACATCACCGAGAGCTCGTGATTCGAAAGGAGTACAGAAAAAGACATTACGTAATAAGGATTGTAAACAACGTAAAAATATCTTCTGTTATCCCATTTTAATTGGCTCCATTAAAGATTCCCTAATCCTAATTAGCTTGCTAATTTTATAATATTTTTCATCCTCCATCAGCGAAACAAAATAAAAATAAAATAAAATGAAAGTATTCTGTTGTAAAAATTGAAGCTTTTGTTTTTCTCAATATTTATTGGACGATTTTTTTAATATTTTTCTTAATTTTGATTAAAAAATTAGTTATAAAATTGGGTCCATCGGACCATGAAAACCATTAATAAAGGAAATTGAACAAACGAACAATTAACAAGTCAAACCACAGTAAAGCAAACTGTGGTTATTGTTGCAAATTGTTTAAACTAGAGTTTTGGTTTAATGGTCATAATGAATTAAAAAAAAAATTGGTACACCCTTGCTGCGGTAAACCTAATTGATTTTTGCCTAATTGCCTCGACTGATGACAGATAAAAGTAGTACAGGAAATCTAGGAATATGACTAAAATAAATTACATGACTCGAGATTTTTTAACTATCGGTAGGGAGCAACCCAACAAGCTCAACTTGGGTACATCGACCGCCCCACCCTTGGGGTGGTTTAGTAACTCAAAAAGTTTTTGGATTGCGTTTTTCTCCTAAACTATAAGTTTTACATTAAAGTGTATTTGAAAAACAAATGTAGATTACATTCTCATCTACAATTAATGTCATTGAGGTAAGGTTGAGGTGACATTCAATTTTTTATATCAAATGACACTTCAACCATTTTTATAGGAGACGGAGAAAAAAAATGTACTCCAGAGCACATGTAACCAGACTATTCTATTGTTAAAACGATGTGCATTTATCATAACAAGTCGTACTTGTACAAATTTTATGAAAAAATATCAAAATATACTATAGAAAGTAACTCCGATACCAAAACTAGAGGAGCTAATCGAGCTAATTTGGCGGCCTTCGTGGCGCAGTGGTATGCGCGGTGGATTTACAAGACGGAAGTCCTGGGTTCGATCCCCGGCTGGGCCGATTGAGATTTTCTTAATTGGTCCAGGTCTGGCTGGTGGGAGGCTTCCGCCGTGGCTAGTTACCGGCAAAGACGTACCGCCAAGCGATTTAGCGTTCCGGTACGATGCCATGTAGAAACCGAAAGGGGTGTGGATTTCATCCCGCTTCCATCTTAGATTGCATCATCACTTACCATCAGGTGACATTCTAGTCAAGGGCTAACTTGTAAAGAATAAAAAAAAAATCACGCCATAACTTCGTGTAATAAATAACAATTCGGAAAATAATCAAATCGAGATCAGGCTCAAAACTTAATTAAATCGGGAATTTACTGGCAACGGTCACCCGATTCAATACCGTTTAGAGTTATCCTTCCTTCCTTATTGAATAATGAGATTTATTGTGTTTACTCACACTGCGTCTTCCTTTTCTGGCGGAAAGCCATGTATATCTTTTCTATGAGCGCGAATATCTTGATGCTGTTGAATATGAAGATGAAGTAGCATATATAAAGTATGCCGAGTACCAGCGCCTCGTACCAGACTATTTGGCCGTCCCACACTATCGTTACAAGAACGCCCACAGTTATCATGTATATGATGACGTCTCGCGTCACCGGCCGGAAGTCGATCGCGATCGGCTAGAACAACATAACAAAGCCCGTGAATACTGAAGGCTATCAGTATTGGATAATGCCTATATCTAGATTAATATAAAAAAATATCAATTTGATTTGCTTGGCTTATTAAATTGATTGATTGAATTAACAAACACAACTTAATTTTGAAGACAAAATTCATTTCATATTAAGATATTATTCAGAGAATGCATTCGGGATTTTCCGAGAATGCATTGACCAATACCATGTTTATCTTCTTGTATATATACATACGTACCTACTCTTTACAAAGTTCTTCGATTTTATTTCACCAATATTTATAACATCAAATATTGATTTCCTAAATAACAACGCTTATTAAATTTGTCATTACTTATTTTTCAAAGAACAATTAAAATATAATAAACAAAACTATATTTTAATTTTTCTTTGAAAAATAACTTATGACATTATTTTTGCTTCACCGTGTCATTGTTTGTTAAGGTAAACCACATAAGCACGTGTATTATTGCAAATTTAATGGCAACTGAACAATTGTTAATTAAGAATTATGTATGTCAATAACCATATTATGATTCAAGTAGATAAATTAACTGTAAACTCCGTGAAAATTTTACTTCATATTTATAGATATATATATCATGTACATATATATATATATATATCTAATTTAAACGATATCGAAAAAGCCTAGAAACTTTGTGCTGTTAATTTAATTTTGTTCGGAATGAATTATTTCTTACCTGAACCATTAGAACAATTTTATCTCTTAAAAACTCTTATGTGGGAATTATTTTAGTTCATGTACATATATATAAATATATGTAATTAAAACCAATGAATTCAAAAAAATGTTTGATAAAAAATATTTTATTTAATTATTCAATATCATTTAAAAACGTAATATGTACTCATAATCTACTAAAATTATCATACCAGCTTTTAGATTAAAAATTTCAAATTGCTTATAAATGCCACGGATTAAGGACTTACTTCTTATTTCGTAATACATCCTATTGTCGAATTTTAAACATGAGACATTCAAAAAAGTTTTTGTTTATCCATGTCTAACACTTCTAAGAATATATTTTAATAGTTGTATATATAGTTATATATATACAACTATATATATATAGGTCTTACATATTAAAATACAAAGTTTTGTCTCTACCCGCTCTCAAATTTATAAACATATTTAATCTATATACGAGTATATTGCACTTTTGAAGATATTAAGATTGGTCTAAGGTTCGGCAGTAAAAATATATACCCCTATCTGTAATTCATTAGTGCTTTGAAATAAATGATTGATAATGTTCACAGTGATTGCAAACAGGTTGCCTAGTTAAATTGCGGCCTGAATGAACTAGATCAAAACCAACCTAAATTAAATTACAGTTTCATTTAGTTAAGCTTTCGTTTGACATATTAGACAACTTAATAACTCGCATACTCGCTTAAATAACGGGCATGCATTAAATAAAGTTATTTAACTGTTTATATCTGGCAACCCCACAGTTTATTTTTTCATTTCTTTTGGGTATATTCTATTAATTAACTGGTGTGCGATTTTAATTAAGCAATGAGAGAAGTAGATTAAATAAATTAAAATAATATGCATTTAACACTCTTGCAGGCTCTTTAACAGATGAGGGTGTAAATTTCTTATGCCGGTCTCGTACTAGATTGAAACGACTCGTACTAGAGTGACGGCCTCCGTGGCGCAGTGGTATGCGCGGTGGATTTACAAAACAGAGGTCCTGGGTTCGATCCCCGGCTGGGCAGATTGAGATTTTCTTAATACAAATTCCAGGTCTGGCTGGTGGGAGGCTTCGGCCGTGGCTAGTTACCACCCTACCGACAAAGACGTACCGCCAAGCGATTTAGCGTTCCGGTACGATGCCGTGTAGAAACCGAAAGGGGTGTGGATTTTCATCCTCCTCCTAACAAGTTAGCCCGCTTCCATCTTAGACCGCATCATCACTTACCATCAGGTGAGATTGTGGTCAAGGGCTAACTCGTAAAGAATTAAAAAAAAAAACGAATAGATTAGATAAATACTCACTGTAACAGCAGCAAGACTTCCAATAGCAGCCACTCCTAAGAGGTTAAATATTGCTGAACCAACAATGGTGCCTATGCCCATATCTGACTGTGTAAGCAATGTTGATATCATGTTCACAAAGAACTCCGGACACGATGTTGCAACCGACATGAAGGTAGCAGCTGCCACGTTCTAAAAATATGAATATCTGCATTACATTCTAGAGGGAAATCCACATTGACGATCCCTGTGGCGCAGTGGCTGGGTCGACTGAAGTTTTCTTAATTGTTCCAGGCCTGGCTGGAGGCAGGCTTTGGTCGTGACTAGTTACCACCCTACCGGCATAGACGTACCGCCAAGCAATTTATTTAGGATTTCCTACTCCTTACAATCATTATTTTTATTTAGCCCGCTTTCATCTTACACGTAAATTTCATCACTTATTACTTAGGTGTGATTGAAGGCAAGGGCTAACTTGTAAAAAATAAAATAAAATTGCCACTGAGATAGACTTTTGTCTGGATATACATAAAAAAGCAAAGATCACTCATCACGAAAAGTAAATTATAATTTTTGATTAAATTTACCTCACAAAAGATATTCTGTTAAACATTAATTAATGTGTGGGTACGACAATAGACCAACGGGGCGGGGATCGAACCACTACCCCTCGATGATGAGTCCGACCGCTGACCGTTGAGATATTGAGGCTTATTTAGAAAAAAGAATTTTCTTTTTTATATGATCTGTGGGTATAGTGCCTAGCCTAGGTGAAATTCTTGTGCACGAAACTGAGATACTATCAAGTGAGATTGTCAAGTGCAAACATAATTATTGCATACTAGCGGACGCCCGCGACTTCGTCCGCGTAAATTTCGATGTCAACTTTACTACTACCCTACCCTACCCCTACCCTACCACTACCCCAACCCTACCCAACCCCTACCCCTACCCTACCCCAAACATACTCCTACCCTACCCCTACCTTACCTACACCCAACCCCCATCCTACCCCTACCCCCATCTTACCCCTACCCTCCCCGTACCCTATCCCTTTCCTACCCCTATCCCACCCGTACCCCTATCTCACGCCTATCCTACCCCTACCCTATCACTTCCCTATCCTACCCGTACCTCTACCCTACCACTACCCTACCTCTACCCCTACCCTACCACTACCCTAAACCCGGCCCTAAACCTACCCTACCCCTACACTACCCCTACGCTTCCCTACCCGTACCCTACCCTACCCTGTAACTTCTCTATCTTACTCCTACCCTTAGCAAAATCGGTCCAGTCCTTCGAGAGTGGTGGTATGACCAAGAGAAATAGAGACTTCTATGCTAATAATATAAAGAGGTAAAGTTCGTGTGGTTGTAGGAGGTAATCTCTGGATCTACTGGACCGATTTGGAAAATTGTTTTACCAATAGAAAGCTACGTTATTTGCAAGTGTCATAGGCTATGTTTGATTCCCATATTCACACGGGAACGGGAACTACGTAAATGAAAGCGCCGGGCGTCATATAGCGGAATTTCTGCGTCTTTTAGAAATTTTGTACTATCTCCGAAACTATTTAAGTAATTAACATACTCTAAAGGGCAAATCTTATCTTCATAATATCCTTGTGATTATTAAATAATTTATTTTAATAAGGATTAAAGTTTAGTTGTATAAATAATGACGTAAACCTAAGTATATAAAATTAATATTTTTTAAAACACAAAAGGTACTATATCTGCTAATATATAGAAGATAGATATATGGTGTCGCGGACTTTTTTGTAGAACTTTTAAAGATACATAAAGCCTCCATACATTAATTTCAATTATACACAATATTTAAGGCAGCGCATGCGAATAAGTCTGTTTAATAGGATTTTCTGTGACAAAAACTGTGATAACCCGGCTAATATATATGATACCAATATAAAATATAGCCTATAGCACTCCCCGATAATGTAGCATTTTACTGGTGAAAGAATTTTTAAAATCGGACCAGTAGTTCCGAAGATTACCCCATTTAAAAAATGTGACAAACTTACAAACTTACAAACTTTACCTCTTTATAATATTAGTATAGATAAAAAGAAAAAAAAAACATGACAAACATGTATCTATCCAAAATGTACAAACCTGGGGTATCTTCAAAACCTCGCATATAATTTCCACGCACGGTATGAAGTAATCATTGCACACGATGGCTAGAAGGGTGAACGAATAAATTCCAAACATCACGTACAAAAGAAAAGCTCCCTCACGTAATTGTTCATCTGGAAAAATATACTTATGTTAAATTCATCATTAGCAACCCACATTCGGTTCACTGTTGAGCACGAGTCTCCTCTCAGAATGAGAGGGGTTAGGCCATTAGTCCACCATACTGGCCCAATGCTGATTGGCAGATTTTTTTACACCTAAAGAATTGAGAAAATTCTCAGGTATACAGGTTTCCTCACAATTCTTCACCGTTTTAGACACGTGAAGGTGCATGCCCCGGACCGGATTCGAACCTACGCCCTCCGAATCGAAGGCAGAGGTCATATCCACTAGACTATCACGGCTCAATTTAGGAAAAGTATGAAAATCCACACCCCTTTCGGTTTCTACACGACATCGTCCGGAACGCTAAATCGCTTGGCGGTACATCTTTGCCGGTAGGGTGGTAACTAGACACGGACGAAGCCTCCAACCAGCCATACCAATTAGGAAAACCTCAATTGGCCCAGTCGGGAATCGAACCCAGGACCTCCGTCTAATAAATCCACCGCGTATACCACTGCGCCACGGAGGTCGTAAAAATATAGATTCACTTTTTACAAAAGCTTTTACATTCATTATCGATAGGTCACTTGATCAACCTAGCAATCGGATATGTCGTCCTGTACTTTTGTTTTCGATGCGTCAGAATTTGTAGAAAGAGAATTGATGTGCAACATGGCTAGAGCCTCAGTTAAGAGCGCGCAGCGCGTCGTTACGATATAGATAAAATTCGAAGCGCAAACGAGACGCCGAATTATGACTTTCACGTGAGTGAAAAGCACGGAGCGATTGACGCGCGACGCAAATTTTATGATATGAGCGCCAAAACCATTTTTACCTAATTGCAAGTAAATTAAACAACATAATAAAAAACAAAATGGCCATCTTCAAGATATATACCTAATTTTCTATACAAAACAAAAATTTAAGAAAATAAGTTTGCTTTTCCTGAGATTGAAAGCAAAATGTGAGCAAAACGTATATTTTTCAAAAAAATAAACTATCGAGAAAAGTTTTACAAATTGTGTATTTTGTATAGCCATAACGAAGCTAACACTTTGAAATATCATTTACTCAAATATCAGGCTCCTAACTTTTCCAGAATCTGAGATCCAGAACCATTTGTAACCACCAAATTACATATTGCACACTCTTAAAGTAATTAGAGTAAAATAAATGCCAACTCCTACTTGGAGTAGATTCTACATGTAATAACAGTAACTGCATTAGTAATCAATGTTTACTACTACTAGGACTATTTAAAATTAATAATATATGACTACTAGAAGTTGCCGTTGGGAGCAGGCCTAGGGCGTTCTGCAAAGCATTTATTATTAACTTCTGGTTTTAATGTTTGCTGGTGTAATTTCAGATGAATAAGATTCTATAGGTAACTAGTGTACTTGCTTTATGAGAGCCAGGTGGTATTGAAATTAAATTTTATTAGCTGGCATCCAAGCTGATACGCTAATATAGATTGATCAGAGAAAATTAAGTAAAAAATTATTTATAAGCACGTTTGAAACGTCAGCTTATATTGTTTCTTCTCGATTTCTCCAGGATCCCATCATTAGATCTTGACATGATGACAATGGGACCACCTTAGGAGTATAACCTTTTAAACAAAATAATATTTACTCAAATTGGTCCAGGCATCTTAGAGTAATCGCATGGAGTAATACTTACAAAAAAAAACATAGACTCGAATTGTGAACCTTTTTTTGAAGTCGGTTAAAAATTAAAGTTACGAGGGCACGATGGTGTTGCGTATTAGTAATCACTACAAATAGACGGAATACAAGTGTTTTACCTGTCCTAAGACCCGGCGCAAAAAGTTATAAGTGTACACTTGTAACTTTTTGCCTCAAACTTATGACTCTCGTATGTATATCTGTGTGTATATTCATATTATTTATCCAAGACAGTAGGGGATTCCAATTTTTTCAATTTATTTGTAATGTTAGATGAATTTCAATTCATGGCTAACACTTACTAAATAAAATAGAGACGTGATAGCCCAGTGGATATGACCTCTGCCTCCAATTCCGGAGGGTGTGGATTCGGATCCGGTCCGGGGCGTGTACCTCCAACTTTTCAGTTGTGCGCATTTTAAGAAATTAAATATCACGTGTCACGAACGGTAAAGGAAATCATCGTGAGGAACCCTGCATACCAGAGAATTATCTTAATTCTCTGCGTGTGTGAAGTCTGCCAATTGGGCCAGCGTGGTGGACTATTGGCCTTAAACCTCTCATTCTGAGAGGAGACTCGAGCTCAGCAGTGAGCCGAATATGGTTTGATGACGACTTACTAAATATTCATTTTAAGTTCCGAGTACCACGTTTCTTACCATCAAGTGATATCATACTCGTAATATAGTATAAGCGTGTAATAAATAAAAAAAATGCAAATATAACTTGCTAAGAAAAACGACAAACATCAGAAATGTTTCCAAAGTCCAAACTTGTTTAATTTTTTCGGCAAATCACAATAGAAGTAAAGTGCTAATTACCTACTGCGATGTTATGTTTCGGTTTAACTGAACTGAGGTTTGGGATTCAGATTATTACATAAAATGTAGGTCAATTCTTCCAGATACAAATCAAAAGGATGAAAGAGAGAATGGGAAGTAAAATAAGACTCGCGACGTTGGTGGTAGGCTTTATGGCAGGAACACCGAACGTCTAGAATTAAGAGGGGTTTTTAGCCAGAAAGAATCAGGCACTACCCAACATGGGTGTCCATGAGGATATTCCCCCTACGAAAAAAAAAAAGATACAAATCTCGGTTTATGCGTATTTTTGGTGACAATAGTTATTCTATTTCGGGAAAGCGGTCGGTGTGTGAGGAAGTAAGATGACGTGTTTTTTAGTGAAAGGATTGTTGGCACTTAATTGGCGTCGTTTACTAAACATCCTCGATTAATCGGTTCACTGCTGAGCTCGAGTCTCCTCTCAGACTGAGAGGGTTGTAACGGGATTAATTATTATTTTATGTTAAACCATTTTTTGTATATACTTTTAACGGTCACATCGAAAAAAATACTAGGCAATGTTATACATATCTATTTTTAAAACATGTTCATTTAATAAGAATTCCAAAAATGTTACACAATAATGTATTAAACATTATTTTCAAAAACTTTGTAATAATCGCTATTTTCGTTCCGAAAGGGGTTGATTACGTAAAAATCCTAATTTTATGCCAAAATTACTCCGGATAATATTTACTAGTAAGCTGGTTATTATCTGTTATTTATTAAAAACCTTTCTCATTTTCCTTCAGACAAGCTATTTTTAACTTTCTGATCGCAACAATTTACTGACTCTAAGGAAAAGATAAAGAGCAATTATTAAGTAGTCAATAGGTAGGTACTTCTGAATTCTTTCATAAAACCTAGTTCGTGTTAGTTTTAGTATTTTTACATAATTTGTAAGTTTTAAACACACATTATGTTTAACATAATGGTAAACTTCTTACAGGTCATGTTATTCTTATTACATTCATACGAACGCCCAATAACTATAAACAGCGACGTGCACAAGGCTTTAACTAGGGTAGGCACTATACGCACAGATTATACAAAATGGAAATATCCTTGAGTCCTCGGGGTAGTCAGTGCGATATTGCATCTATTGAGTGCAAGCCACTGGTTTTAATTATGCGATATTTTAAATTCCGAGGTTGCAGTATGTATAACTCGAGCGCATTAACTGACACCTGGCTATCAAACACAACCAAAAAAACACAGTAGGTACAAACATCATTATTGCCAAGTGTCAAATCAATCCGCACGAGCTGTATGTCTTTGATATTTATTACTGTCACCGATTCCATAAATTATGTTAATTGTATATATGTTCTTAATATAAGATATTAACTTGTAATTATTGTAAATTGTTTTATGACAATACACATCACTTTCTAGAGATAGAGGTGATTTCATCATATACATATATGTTATATACACTTCTCATAAATACATTTTATATACAAACATATTATAAGACATTGGAAAACAGGTATGCTCATCACACAAATATTTTCCAATTTCGGGAATCGAACCCACGGCCGTGAAATCAGAATGAAGGCTCACGCGCTCATATATGAAATCTGTATTAAGCTAAAGACCATAGTTTTTGTTAAAACTATGGTCAGTGTTACACAAAATAAGTTTCACTAATCTCTTTGCATATAATATCATAATACATAAAACTTAATATTACAGCAGTAATTAATAATATTTACGATAATTAGAAATAAGATCAATAAATAAAAATTAAAAATTGTAAGCCGACTGCGAAAATACACTAAAATCGCCCTCTCCTATTACAAGTAGTTGAAATCTTTTAAAATGTAGCCTATTAGAAATGTAATGGCTATATAATAATAGGCTACATTTTAAAAGGACAAAATAACGATTTGTTTGACACCTTGTTTATTTTTTGGACAATTAGTTTAGATGTTAAGAAAAGGACGCACGTAAAAGTAATTTCACTCACCTGTGAAAACACCATCGGGAAAATTTCCTACGGAATCCTTTGTAGAACGCTCCACTTCCTGTATAACATTTCCGATGACCTCTGTCTTGGTCCTCAACCACGGTTTCCAGTGCCATGTCTCGGCTTCCTCGGTCAATCTCGTCATGAGTTCTCTCGTGATGTACACCGTCTCACCATGATCGTTTAACACTGTCAAGTAATCTGATTCATCGCCCGTTGAGTCTAAACGAAAGAATACATACAATGAGTGAATAGAACATTATAATATGTTTACATGTCGATTAGAGATAACTAAGATTTAGCTAGCGAGGCAATGTTCTACTTAAGAACGTTACAGTCACAGCACAAACGTTTAACCTATATTTATAGTTTTTAGATTATTAAATAAATTTATATGGGGATTAGTACAAAAATAAAATTATATAAATTTAATATAAATATCCTACTCGTAAATGCACCTAGACGCCAGTAATCCAAAACTGTATTTATGTATTTTTTATAAAATAAATACATTTACGAAATGTTAGTAAATAAATAGCTTCACTTGTATACCTAACAGCTGACCAGTCAGTTTGAAAGGCAATCATATACTGTGTTGTAACAGGTAAAAGCGGAAAACCTTAGTAACCGCAAGACCTATAATCTCGTAGCGGATCGATTCCTAAATCATGGGACATTTATCATTTATTATCACAAAATGATTAATGAAAAATGATAAGTAGTAACGCACTGCCGAAATTTTATCTTTATGTAGGTGCTCGTTTAACAATTGACACACTATATGAGATATCAAGAAATCGTGGCGTATGGACCAAAGTTACACTTGATATACCTAATATGGTATCAAAAGCAATAATTTAAGAAACACATAATGGATTTATAATAGACGACCGTATCAAAATAAAATTTGACCTGACACTAATTTTGATAAAAACTTATTACTGGATCTTGATAATATTTGTATCAAGAAACGATAATTGTTACAAATAATATCAACATCATCATCATCAACATAATAAAAGTACTTGTAAAGAAAATTTTTCCTTCGCACGAGTAAACGGAAAATTCTTCTGTATTGAATAATAAAGAACGAACTGGGGATAACAACTCAGTGAACTTGGATTTAATATAAAATATTTAAACGCTGGTTGTAGTCTATTTTGCATCGAATTCGTTCTGCCGATTTTAGAATATTAAATAAAAAATAACTCACTAACAAAAAACATCGTGTAAAGAGGTTCTATATATCACATACTAACAAATACATTTAAGTCTAAAAATAATTTTAAAATAGTGATCGAATAAAAATAATCGCTATTTACTGTAAAACAGATTTTTTAAAGATGTTTTTTTAATATGGCCAATATTCTCATTCCCCTCCAACTGTTGGGAAAGACTGGTTTAGGAGTGGGTGCACCAATAGTCCAGCGGGGCGGAGATCTAACCACCACCACTCAGTGATGAGTTCGACTTCTGTTATCGTAGAGCTATTGGGGCTTGTTTGAAGTAATAAATCATAAGTTTAATGTCGTAATGAAAGTCCCAAAAAGTTACACTTAAGATAACTTAACATCAATATTAATTATAGTCTCATTACTGGACTAACCAATCTCATTAGTAAGCTTATAGGGTTTCGAAATGATTCAGGGTTTGTGGTCTTAGTGAAAATGCAATACTAAACATTTCTATCTTCGCTGAACTGTTCTATAGCAGCGGACTCGAGATGGAATAGTGTTACACCCCGTGCGTCGTAGAACATTCCAATCCATTTCTCTCTCATTTATTTATTTCTCATTTTTTTTTAATTTTTAACAATGTTATACATACAAAATGTAATACAAAACACTATTAAAAATTTATGAAAAAGAAAATATTAACCCTCTCGCTACGAGACATTTGAGTTTTTTTTTTATTCTTTACAAGTTAGCCCTTGACTAAAATCTCACCTGATGGTAAGTGATGATGCAGTCTAAGATGGAAGCGGGCTAACTTGTTAGGAGGAGGATGAAAATCCACACCTCTTTCGGTTTCTACACGGCATCGTACCGGAACGCTAAATCGCTTGGCGGTACGTCTTTGCCGGTAGGGTGGTAACTAGCCACGGCCGAAGCCTCTCATCAGCCAGACCTGGACAAATTAAGAAAATCTCAATCTGCCCAGCCGGGGATCGAGCCCATGACCTCCGTCTTGTAAATCCACCGCGCATACCACTGCGCCACGGAGGCCGTCAAACGGTTGCTTGGGCACTCAAATATCCCAATCAATATCATTAATATATGACAGTGATCGTTATAGAATTAAAAATGACCACCCCAAGCCCGCCGACCCATTATTTTATTTTCACAATCACAGTAGAAAGGGGCCTGACTCGTCATGGAGAGCTCGCGGTTTATCCCTGCCTGGGGACGTAATCACTCATAACTCTTTTCTGACTAATTGAAGGGGAATGAGATGGAATATTGGAAAAATTTAAAAAAGGTATCACATATATTCTTAAAAAACATAATGAATCAGCTACACTGCTAATCTCCTAAAAGAAGAGAGGTCTGGCCCTGTACTAGGCTATTCAAATAGGCTGATAACTAAGATAGGTAATTATGTCAGGCAATTATGTTATCTCTGTTACTATTTCTATACATAACGTTTTGGTTGTGTTTATGAACTCACTAAATACCTACTAATATTCTTCTATTGTTTTTTTTTTTTTTTTTTATAAATAAATATACTTAAACAATACACATCACTATCTAGCCCCAAAGTAAGCATACAGAGTAGCTTGTGTTATGGGTGCTAAGATAGTTGATATTATAATATTAATATACAATTATATACTACATATAAATACTTATATAATGTATAAATACACACAGACACTGGAAAACACTCATGCTCATAACACAAATATTTTCCAGTTGTGGGAATCGAACCCACGGCCGTGGATGCAGAAAGCAGGGTCACTACCCACTGCGCCACGCGGCCGTTTTTTTAGTTATTTTTAGTTTATTACTTTGATATTTTTACATATTTTATTACTCATCTTTTTTGTTATAATAATATGAAAACGTTTGATTGCAATCACGCCTTGCGAAATGCTACGTTAAGGATACTCCAATTTAGGGAGCAGTTCATCAAATGCGGTTTAGTATTTTTGTGATACAGAGTTAAGTACGTAATAAGGTGTTTAATTTTTTTTAATTATTCGTGCCGTGGTTAGTACGCACTAACGACTTTCATACAGACCTAGATCAACAGCCAAATATATGAAAATGCTCTCGAAATTCTATACTAATATTATAAAGCTGAAGAGTTTGTTTGTTTGAACGCGCTAATATCAGGAACTACTGATCCGATTTGAAAAATTGTTTCAGTGTTAGATAACCCATTTATCGAAGAAGGCTACAGGGTATATATTATCCCCATACTCTTACGGGAATGGGAACCACGCGGGTGAAACCGTGCGGCGTCAGCTACTTTATTATAAGAGCCACCAAAACCAACTAGTTGTTGAGGCTTGCAACTATGGGGGGTGTAGTTGCCAAATCCGATTGAAGATCTAGACAACCGAAAAACGGCCTTTACGTTCTTTACAAAAACTGGATAAAGTCTCCATTCCAAGAAGCCTGCAGCTTTGATTAACGATTATAAAGTCAACTAAACAGACTCGAAATTAAGCCATTAATTTAACAAATAAATACTTACTAAAATCTTCGATGGCTGCACTACACGATATTAACCATATCGTTAACGAAACAGCAACTGAATGGTACGTAACCATTTTTTGTCACACTCTCAACTGGTCCAAAATGCAGTCACACACTACCGCTGAAAATAAAGTATCAATATTATATCTCGAAATTATATTATCCTAATTAATTATATAAACTATGTATGTTTCATTTTTCCTGTCAGCGCTCCATTTATGAAACTATGTACGTAAGTAATGAGTTTACCCGGGGAAGTACTACCGCTATGATTGCTGGTCAAATAACATGAGGCTTAGTATAGTTGTGACTTTGATTCGGAGGACGTAGGTTCGAATCCGGTTCGGGCATGGAACTTTTCAGTCATGTGCATTTTTAATTAAATATCACGTGCTTCAAACGGTGAAGGAAAACCATCGCGAGGAAACCTGCATACTTGAGATTTTTTTTAACGTGTGTGAAGTCTACCAATTAGGCCAGCGTGGTGGACTAATTGCCTAAACCCTCTGATTCTGGGAGAAGACTTGTGGTCTACATTAAGCCGAATATGGGTTGTTAATTACAATAAAGAACGAAAGCCTGCGAAGCCTCATTTTATGAAGACAGAAAATTGGTCAGCCCATGCTCTTTTCATAGGCAAGTACGTTTGCCAGTTATGGAGTTTGAACATCGATGGCTTAGAAGATAGCAGGTTTCAAGGGTCCAGATCCTCAATTGTCAATATTATCCAAGTATCCGTGATAGCCCAGTGGATATGACCTCTGCCTCCGATTCCGGAGGATGTGGGTTCGAATCCGATCCGGGGCATGCACCTCCAACTTTTCAGTTGTGTGCATTTTAAGAAATTAAATATCACGTGTCTCTAACACTGAAGAAGAAAATATCGTGAGGAAACCTCACGATATTTTTTTAATTTCTCTGCGTGTGTGTACTCGTAGTCTGCCAATCCGCATTGGGCCAGCGTGGTGGACTATTGGCCTAACCCCTCTCATTCTGAGAAGAGACTCGAATTCAGCAGTGAGCCGAATATGGGTTGATAACGAATGTATCATCACAAATTATAATATGTCGTAATGTTGTTACCTGAAAAGCCGATTATATAAAAGTAGTTGGAACATTCGCTAATTGAACGGAAACTTAGTTATGACATCTGTGTTGTTATAAATAGTCATGGGTATACCAACGTTGTTAAAGTTTTACAGAAATAGCACATTTTTGTTAAACGACAAATTAGCACTTGTCTGTGATCACACCTAATCGTAAGGGACGATACAGTCAGTACAGTCTAAGATTACTTTTTCCAAGTATAATTGACGGAACAAACATATTAAGCCGAATTGATAGCATCATCAGCATTATTATCAGCCGATTGATTCCAATGCTGGTTATGCTGGCCTCTTGTATAGATTTCCATACACCGCGATTTCAAGGCGCCAGCATCCAGCGGCTCTTTACAATCCTTCTAGCGTGTCCCATTAAAATCGGTTCAGTCATTCTAGATGTTTGTCCAGACAGACATATTATAGACAGGCAAAAATTATAAATAACTATAATTGTGTTTTATTATTCTGTAAATAACGATAAGCGATAATTAAGCACTTGAAGTAGTACATTTTTTTTAAATCACAGATAAATAGGTACTTTAATTTCATTTATATATATTTATGTATTAAAAATTTATTGGTCACCAGAAAATCTGAATTGTAAATTAATTCAATAAATTTCAGTTTGCAAGGTCTTGTCGTACTACTCATATATTGACACAATTCATTAAAGGAGACTAGACTGTCAACTTTGGATTTACATCGACTTGAACTTGGGATTTTTGCATTTAAGTATGGCAAACTAACGGACGCCCGCACTTCGTCTGCGTGTAACCTTCCCCTACTCTACCCTACCCTACCCCTACTCTAAGTACCTTATATCCGTCTCCTTGTTCTGAGCTACCTCTTCACTAATTTATGAGCCAAATTAGTCCAGCCCCTCTTGAGTTACAAATAGTGTAACTAACACGACTTTCTCTTACATATTATATCAGATGTTCAAACTTGACAAACGAATGAACTTTTCTGTCTCTGCCTGTCTTTTTTCATTTAGATAAATGCTAATAAAGTGGAAAGATTTTATTGTTTGTTTGTTTGCATTGAATATCCTGAACCGATTTGGAAAAAATCGCCAATGGAAACTACATTATCAGGAAATATAAGTAGCTATATTTTATCCCTATACTCCCACGGGAATAGGATCTACGCGGGTGAAACCGTGGGGTTTTGCTAGTAATTCGCTATTTTATATTTAATTTTGAATAAGAAGATCTCCGTTTATGACGGGATCCCCCGACCGTACAATATATGTATTTATTTATATAGAAAATATTGTGTGTATCAGCTAAAGGTAATCTTATAATTCATATCACATCGGTATTGATATCTTTAGTTTCGTTTTGCGCTCTTACTTGATAATGTCCATTAAACTCAATGAATACTTTAAAAAATGTCTATCTCATCATATCTCTGTTACATGTTTATAATAAACGATGTCGAGGCTGTCTCTGATATTTCTTAAAACAAACAATAAATAAAGTTTTTTAAGCCCTTATTCATGTTTATTATATTAGATATAAACAATTCGTACGTTTTACACTATTTTACATTTAGAGAGTCCTCAAGAATATACACTTTACTTCGTATATAAAAAATATTATTAGATATTTCAATAAAATCTGTGATGGATAGGTCTTCACTGCTTGGTCTTCATTTCAAAATTCAAATGCATTAAAAACTGATTTTTTTTAGGAAAATTGACATAAGTATTAATTAAAAAACCAACAGTAAAAATAATAACCCCCCCCCCCCTAACCTTACCCCTTGACACTTTGTTTGGGAAAGAGAAAGGGTTGTTTTATAGTTTCCCCGACAATTATTATAATTTTTCTCACCTTTTAAACCTTCCCTATACCTCCACGAACATTTCAAGAACAAGATAAGATAAATTCGTTCAGCCGTACTCGAGTTTTAGCGAGACTAACGAAAAACAATTCATTTTCATGTAGAGATTTCCTTCAGTAATACACAGAAGGTCACTGCCCTTGACTTTCAATCTCACGCCATACACATTTCCGTTCTTGTGACACAGATCTAGTTTCGAAATCCATTGAACAATGGATACATGTAACAAATCGCTTAAAATAGAGTATAATGTTGTGGATATATTTCATAATGCCCGGGGTTGTAAATAATCTTAAGATTAATCTAATATGCAAGTGGAACTTGAAACAGAGGATTTAAAACCATTTCTCAAGAATAAATCATGAATCTGATTATATTAAAGTCAATTTAGGTTTTTATTATCATAGACAAATTCCTTTGAAATGATATATTTTATTATTTTTTTTTTAATTTGTGTTACGTATGAAATACCAATATCTACAATAATTATTATATAGAGAAAAGATTTGATTGTATGTTTATTTGCTTTGAATAATCTCAAAAACTGCTGAACTGATTTAAATCTAAGTTCCTATTAAATAAATATTTGCAGTACATCACTATCTAGCCTCAAAGTAAGCGTCGCTCGTGTTGTGCAATAAAATAGCTGATGAATATACAACCCCTCTAGCCAAGTGGCACGTCGATTCTCTTTCTACGATCGCAAACGCTTCGAGAACTAGAAAAATGTATGGGAATGACCGACCACGTGACCTGTCGACAGTAAATGTCATTCCCATACATTTTTCCAGTTTTCGAAGCGTTCGCGATCGTAGAAAGAGAATCGACTTGCCACTTGGCTACAGGGGCAGTTTATATAATTCCACCCAGATACTGGAAAACAAGAGAGCCGTGATAGCCCAGTAGATATGACCTGTGCCTCCGATTCCGGAGGATGTGGGTTCGAATCCGGTTCAGGGCAAGCACCTCCAACTTTTCAGTTGTATGCATTTTAAGAAATTAAATATCACGTGTCTCAATCGGTGAAGGAAAACATCGTGAGGAAACCTGCATACCAGAGAAATATCTTAATTCTCTACGTGTGTGAAGTCTGCCAATCCGCAATGGGTCAGCGTGGTGGACTATTGGCCTTACCCCTCTCATGCTGAGAGGAGACTCGAGCTCAGCAGTGAGCCGAATATGAGTTGATGACGTTACTGGAAAACACGAATTTTTCCAGCTGTGGAAATCAAACCCATAGTCATGTATGCAGATGTAATGAACGAGTACAAAGCAAACTTGTGAACACAAATTATTATTTATGATTCTCCTTAACATGCTAGACTCATTTACTTATTAGGTTGGGTTTTAAAAGTAAATAGGCTAGCCAGTTAAGGATAAGTGGCGTGAATGTGTTAATACATTCTGTAATCGAGATTCGTGACACAGTTCTTTGAATAATTTGAAGTCGTTATAATTACGTAGCGGTAAGAACCTTAGGTTGAGTTATAATATTACTAGCGGACGTCCCGCTGTTTCACCCGCGTAGTTTCCATCTCTGTGGGAACAAGACAATATATTAAAGCCTAAATTACTCACCAATAATGTAGCTTTCCATTGGTTATGGAATTTTGTAAATTGGTTTAGTAGTTTAGCCGTTAAACCATCAAACAGACTCACTTTCGCAATTAACAATGATTGTATAGCTGTTATTTTGTGCTGATGGTTTTGTTTTGTTTGTTGTTGTATGTTTATTATACGTGATAGGACAAGCGCATCTGTGTGTGTAACAGCCTTAATTGAGTCAAATAATACATAAAGTAAGCGTTTTCAGGAAGTGCTCAGAAACAGCGCCGATTTTGATGATTTTTTTTAAGCTCATGTTTTTTATTTTATTTAAAATCAGATATGTTTTAGTGCGGGGACGAAGTGATTTATATTGTTAAAAAATATCTATGCTATTTATATAAAAAATAATTTAAAAACACTACCGACTTCAAAATACAAACGTAGAAATGCAAGAAACTAGTAAGCTGAAGAAAATGTTATAATAAGCTGAAGATAATAATATAAATCATTCCGTCTCCACTCCAAAAGTTTTCTGATTTCAAATAATATCAAGAAACAAACTGAACAAAAAAATCATCAAAATCGGAGCTGTTTCTGAGCAGATCGAGGCCCTATTGATTAGCCTACCTGTACAGATGAGGTGTTGGACGCGCGAATCTACTCGCGCGATATCACTCTCTCGTAGCCGAGATACTAGAGCTACCTACGTCCCGCAGAGTTACGCGTTTTACTCGCGAGTGAGGAAACGCGCGTATGCACCTGCTGCCCTATTCACTATTTTGGTCTTCATTATCAACCTATTAAAATAAACAACAAATCAATTCACAAAGTGTCATCTACAAACTGAATGATATCCACCAGTAAGCACCTGATGACATTTGTATTTTGTATCAAAGTATGTACAGATAACATTTTGTCAATTGATTTGTTATTTATTTTCGTCGTTATCAACCCATATTCGACTCACTGCTGAGCTCGAGTCTCTTCTCAGAATGAGAAGGGTTAGGCCAATTTTAGTCCACCACGCTGGCCCAATACGGATTGGCAGACTTCACACACGCAGAGAAATAAAATAATTTTCAGGTATGCAGGTTTCCTCACGATGTTTTCCTTCACCGTTTGAGACACGTGATATTTAATTTTCTTAAAATGCACACAACTGAAAAGTTGGAGGTGCGTGCCCCGGACCGGATTCGAACCCACTACCCTCCGGAATTAGGGCAGAGGTCATATCCTCGAGTTATTTATTTTATATAATAGGTAGCTGGCCAGGACATTACCTCTAGTATTTAATTTTTTTATTTAATACTCTTTATTTGTACACCACAAAAATTAAAAAAAAACAAGCAAAACAGAAACATAAGAAGAAGTAGAATACAAAAGGCGGCCTTATCGCTTAGTAGCGATCTCTTCCAGGCAAGGTCAGGCCTAGCATCTAGGCAACTTTAACCTAGTATTTCGGCTACGCGAGAGTGTTATAGCGCGAGTGGACTAGCGCGTCAAATATTTCATCTGGACAGGGATTAAATAAAAGGAACATTTGCAGCGGCACGTAAACGCATTGTAAACATATTTAGAATGATACAGGAGGCAGCGTATGGCATCGGAATCCGTTTATTAAATAACCGTGGCTTAACCTACACATACAGGCAGATGATAATTTAATAATGCTTTCCATACACCGACGCGTTCTTCTAACACTTGGCTCTACAACATACTACAGTTATTTTTTTTTTATTATTCTTTACAAGTTAGCCCTTGACTACAATCTCCCCTGATTGTAAGTGATGATGTAGTCTAAGATGGAAGGGCTAACTTGTTAAGAGGTGGATGAAAATCCACACCCCTTTTCGGTTTTTTACACGACATCGTATCGGAACGCTAAATCGCTTGGCGGTACGTCTTTGTCGGTAGGGTGGTAACTTGCCACGGCCGAAGAATCCCACCAGCCAGACCTAGACCAATTGAGAAAATCTCAATCGACCCAGCCGGGGATCGAACCCAGGACCCCTGTTTTGCAAATCCACCACGCATACCACTGCGCCACAGAGGCCTTCAATAAATACAAAAAAAAAAAAACACTTTTTTTATTTAATGACAAATTACTTTACTTCTTCCGAAGTTACGATGGAGTCTATGGACACTGGCTAACTCTAACTTAACTAACCTTTAAGTTTATTCAACAAATACCTCTAATGGTTTCTACTCGGCATGGTACCAGAACGCTAAGTCGCTTGGCGATACTTCTGTACCGGTAGAGTAGCCATGGCCAAAGCCTACAACCAAGTCAGATCTTAACCAATATAGAAAACACAAAATCCTAAACTGCCCCGTGGGAATCGATCAAAGAATCTCTCTCTCTTGAGAACCACAGTACTACTAGCTACGATGTCGTCGACCTCTTTATTACTACTAAGCCATTATCAGGAAATGTTCTACCACCAGGTGTATATCTGCCGCTTACTGTCATCACTATATTTTAGTCTAAATGTCTGGTATAAAAAAAATAATTGCTTATTGGCATGATACATAAAAAAATAGACGGTCAAATCTCAAACTGAAAATATTTGAGATTTAAACCAAACAAAGCACTACTAAAGTTTTATAGCTGCATATACAGACACATTCAGATATACCTACAATTATTTTATTGCAGAACACAAAGAGTTTCGATAATGAAAGTAGAGGCTGATATCGCCCGCCAAATTTAAAAAAGCATTAAAGTAAATTAAAAAACCATGCGTTTTCATATTTTTTTAAATAATTTTTTGTTTGTGAATACATTACTACTTATACTAAAAGTATTAAACTCAGTTATTCCAACATTTGCACTATAATTTTGAGAATTCTCTCTTTGAATGAAGAATTTGAGAAACTCCAATTTTTTTTTAATTTGGCGAACGATTTCAATCTCTACTTTCACTAGCCGAACTCTAGGATAATGCACTTTTTCCTTCAATCACCATTTAACATTTACTGGCTGACGAAGACGCATCGGGTCATGTAGTACAAGATACGGCATAAAAAATGTGTACTCCCATGTGTTATTTATTTGGGACGAGAAAGAAATTATAGAAAATATTCACATTAACACATTGTAAACAGGTTGCCTTGTGAAAATGCAGTCGAAGTATTAAATAATTATTTTTATAATACTATTTTTAATAATTATTTTTAAAATAATTATTTTTAAAATAATTTACTTCCTTCATTATTCAATAAAAAACGTACACCAGTTAAAAGGACAACTAAATTAACTTAAATTAAATTTCGTATTTTACGTATTTCGTATTTTAATGAAAACTTTTAATATTTTCAATCGACTTCAAAAACACAAAAATATGCTTAACTAAAAATAAAATACTAACAGCTCTTTACTGATCGTTTTGAAGGTGGTGCCCGACTCAAACATAAAACTCACTCACAACTCAGCAAACCAAGACATATTAAAAAAAAACATAACCTAACATTATGCACGTGCATTTACGAGGCATTTTCTGAGATATCAATCTTAAACCCACCACGTTTATCCAATGCGGGTTAGCGGGTTTTATTTTAATAATTACTAGAGTATTATAGTATATATATGACCTTCGCGAAATGTGTGTCTATTAGGTATTAAAAATTGTATTTTATTCGATGAAATCGCTATAGCATGCTACCGATTATAACTTAAAATGATTATACTGATTCAGATATTGTAACACAATATACTTACATGTAAATCGGTCAGTCCCTTAGGACAATAGTTGCTATATGGCACAAAAAGTAAACAAATATATTTTATTTACAAAACATTTTAACGAGCAAATATTAATTGCCGTTTGATATCACTCATCACACAAAGGTTTTCATTAGTAATACTGAAACAACGATATGAATGCGAGGGTTTTTAAACAGATAATCTTAATTGATAAGGAGTTGTCACCGATTAGTAGATTCAATTAAGTGCTGTACACAATAATTTATATATACAGGGTGCTCGGGAGTATTTGTCATAACTCTGGGGTTACATTCTTTACCGAAAATTAATTCAAAATGTTCAAGGAACATGTGTTCTAAAATTAATATTGTCGGGATAAATAATATTTTTTTTTGACATTATAGCTTAAAATGTGTCCCTTTTATTTATTTTATTTATTATTCAACAAACAACATATTGAAATTAAGCCTAACCATAGTGCAACACAAACCACAGTTAGTTTTACTGTGCACTGGTTATTATTGCATAATACAATATTTAGGAACAAACAGAACATTATTAACAAACAGAAGAGGATAAATAAACAGATTAACAAACAGAAGAGGATAAATACCAAGAATAATAATTATAGGGTAGTTAAATAAAAGTGTGAGTGAACCGGTGCTGCGACGCTACACAGGCTGTCCCAAAAAATAATTCTTTAGTTTCCGCTTATGTACGTTCGTGAGTATATTGGTATCTTTTAGAAGATAGCAAAATTATTATCATTTAGATTTATGCATTCTTATAATAATGAAATAGCCAAGGTTTACGTATTTCAAAATGAACGATAGATAAAGGCGTGTGTTACATGGATAGTCTGAATTATTTGAATTACTTTGTATAAAAAAATAATAAGTTTGAATTTTTTTAAGTAAAAAAACATTAGTTATGCAGTTTGGCCCCTATTAGTGGACTAGTCAACACCTTGAACTTATGGGAAATACTCCCGAGCATCCTGTATGTTCATAGGTTCTTGAGAATGTACAATCAAGGAAAACAAAACTGAAAGTGTGATAATTTAACGTGTAATGTTATAATAGTATTTTAAAAACAATAACAGATTGCAACATTACTGCAGCGAGGTCAAATTATTATCTGTATGGCGGATTAGGCAACTGCCTAGGATCTTCGCATGGTGCCACGCATTAAGAAAAATAAAACGTTCCCCCTGTATGATGCCACGCAATAAGAATAATAAAACGTTTCATGCAATATATTTTTATTTTTGGGAATTTGTATTCTTGTTTTTCAAAACTATACCTTTTTTATGTTGTCACTTGATGAAATACTTCATACTAGATGTAACAATAGCTGATAATGGATTGGAAAGTAATAACGGTAAGTTGCTTTTTTGCATTGCCTAGGGGCAATCCTGATAGGATTAATCCGGCCCTGCTCCCCTAGTATCCTATTGCAAATTCAAGAATAATGTCCATACTAGGTACTACACTGTCGCGGTCCGCAGTTTTTAAAGGCGGACCATCAATTTCATTAATTGTCATTGTTTATTCATTAATTGAATAAATAATGACAATTAATGAAAAGTTTAGGCGCTACGAAGGAACATTCGTAAATAGAAACATACATACATAGAACATACAGCCGGATAAAAAGAACTAATACGGAATTTGTAAAAGATCAGTAAGTAATGTTTTAAAAATATTTATTAAAGAAAAGCTACAGAATTTCGTTTCAGCTCTATCAGTAAAATCTGCCTTCAGAGACATAGAGGCAAAGTTTGAGATATCAAAAATGCCATTAAATCAAGCCTACTTGTAAAAAACTTATTTAAAAATGTCGGGATAGATTATAAACATAGACCTCTTACTTTAGTGTTACCAACTATGAAGATATTAATGCTTGAATAAAATCAATAAACTTTTCCTTATCTATCGCATGCTGTAACGCACTTAATAAACAAAGGATTTACCGCCTAACCAAAAGGTTAGAACTATTCTTGAGAACTGTTACAACAAAAAGGGTCTAACTGACATTTTGTGTAAAAGTTGAGTATGAACCTATCATTATTTAATTTTTAGGCTGATTTTGTTGTGGGCTCTTCTTGGACCAAGATGCGTTTGGAACCCTCGTAACTTTAAATTTTCGACTATTTATTATCACCATTATCCAATAATGGCAGAGAACCTGGGCGCGGCTGATTCGCACTCACCAGTAGAAAGTTCATTTTTTTTTTATTTTAGACTAGCGGACGCCCGCGACTTCGTCCGCGTAAATTTCGATGTCAACTTTACTACTACCCCTACCCTACCCTACCCTACCCCTACCCTACCCTACCACTACCCCAACCCTACCCCAAACCTACCCCTACCCTACCCTTACACTACCCCTACGCTTCCCTACCCGTACCCTACCCCACTCTATAACTTCTCTATCTTACTCCTACCCTTAGCAAAATCGGTCCAGTCCTTCAAGAGTGGTGGTATGAACAAGGGAAATAGAGACTTCTATCCTAATAATATAAAGAGGTAAAGTTTGTGTGGTTGTAGGAGGTAGTCTCTGGTTCTACTGGACCGATTTGGAAAATTGTTTTACCAATAGAAAGCTACGTTATTTGCGAGTGTCATGGGCTATGTTTGATCCCCATAATCACACAAGAACGGGAACTACGTAAATGAAAGCGCCGGGCGTCATATAGCGGAATTTCTGCGTCTTTTAGAAATTTTGTATTATCTCCGAAACTATTTAACTAATTAACATACTGTAAAGGGCAAATCTTATCTCCATAATATCCTTGTGATTATTAAATAATTTATTTTAATAAGGATTAAAGTTTAGTAGTATAAATAATGACGTAAACCTAAGTATATAAAATTAATATTTTTTAAAACACAAAAGGTACTATATTTGCTAATATATAGAAGATAGATATATGATGTCGCGGACTTTTTTGTTGAACTTTTAAAGACACATAAAGTCTCTGTACATTAATTTCAATTTTACACAATAGTTAAGGCAACGCATGCGAATAAGTCTGTTTAAGAGGATTTCCAGTCCGACCTGTATGACAAAAACTGTGATAACTCGGCTAATATATATGATACCAATATAAAATGTATAGCCTATAGCACTTCCCGATAATGTAGCATTCTACTGATGAAAGAATTTTTAAAATCGGACCAGTAGTTCCGAAGATTACCCCATTTAAAGAATGTTACAAACTTACAAACTTTACCTCTTTATAATATTAGTATAGATAATAATTATAATTCTTTGTCATTTTGTTTTCATTTTTGCTGAAATTGTTGTTATAATGTACCTTCCTATATACTTACTTAATTAGTGTAACTGGACTGGTCTGGTATAAATAAATAAATGCAATAAAAAAATGTATATTTTACTTATACCCTTTTTATTTATCCAATTCAATAGAAACTTTTAAAAGGATATCCTTCGATAAGTTATTTCAATATCATGGTGAATTCATTGATTAACCACAATGCAACCGTACTGTTTACAACACCATAAATATTCAATAACTCAACATTATTATCTGGTGGGCAATTATGTTAAAATGGTTATACAGTATTATGGTTATTTTTTTTTTATTTTATTCTTTACAAGTTATCCCTTGACTACAATCTCACCTGATGGTAAGTGATGATGCAATCTAAGTTAGAAGCGGGCTAACTTTTTAGGAGGAAGATGAAATCCACACTTCTTTCGGTTTCTACACGGCATCGTACCGGAACGCTAAATAGGTTGGCGGTACGTCTTTGCCGGTACGGTGGTAACTAGCCATGGCCGCAGCCTTCCACCGAAATCGTAAATCGTAAATCCACGAGCACACCACTGCGCCACGGAGGCCGTTTTGTAAGTCCACTGCACATACCACTGCGCCATGGAAGCCGTCAATCAATGTCTTCCATAAAATATTTCAACCGTAATTGGATTCAATTTAAAACTATTTTCCAGATTGAACATTATTTGTGTTATTTAGTAATTAATAGTGTGCAATATGTAATTTGGTAGTTACAAATGGTTCTGGATCTCAGATTCTGGAAAAGTTAGGAGCCTGTAATTTGGGTAAATGATATCTCAAAGTGTTAGCTTCGTTATGACTATACAAAATACACAATTTGTAAAACTTTTCTCGATAGTTTATTTTTTTGAAAAATACATGTTTTGCTCACATTTTGCTTTCAATCTCAGGAAAAGCAAACTTATTTTGTTAAATTTTTATTTTGTATAGAAAATTAGGTATATATCTTGAACATGGCCATTTTGTTTTTCGTTATGTTGTTTAATTTACTTGCAATTAGGTAAAAATGGTTTTGGCGCTCACGTCATAAAATTTGCGTCGCGCGTCAATCGCTCCGTGCTTTTCACTCACGTGAAAGTCATAATTCGGCGTCTCCTTTGCGCTTCGAATTTTATCCATATCGTACCGACGCGCTGCGCGCTCTTAAATAGTTAGGTTTTTCATTGGAGCAGGAGCCAAAATAGTTCTGAAATCATTATGTTTTCTATGGCGTTATTTACAACGCATATATTCACGTAGAAACGATAATCAATTCAGAGAATTCAGAGTTACACTTCTGTCTGCTGTGCTTACACTCGATTTACGAGGTAGTAATGCTATTTATTACGCAGTAAAAATATTATTAGAAATTGTGAGTAATAATATTTTTTTCTTAGATAATTTAAATGATAAAAATAAACATTACTATAATAACACTATAGATAATAATCATGGTAACAACACGTATCTGTTCCGTAATAACAGAGCATTTAGATAAGGAAAAGCTTCCCATCTTGTTATCGTTTACCATGGCTCTACACAGTGATATGAATGGATTTCATGATATGCATGCATTCTGCAGCAAATGTCATATTTGAGTCACTGTTGAGCACGAGTCTTCTCAGAATGGGAGGGGTTCATCCACGCTTGGACAATACGGATTGGCAGAATACAGAAAATCCTCAGGTATTTAGGTAGCTTTAGATATGACCTGATTGAGAGTTGAGAGCCGTGATAGCCTAGTAGATATGACCTCTGCCTCCGATTCCGGAGGGTGTGGGTTCGAATCCGGTCTGGGGCATGCACCTCCAACTTTTCAGTTGTGTGCATTTTAAGAAATTAAATATCACGTGTCTCAAACGGTGAAGGAAAACATCGTATTTCTCAATTCTCTGCGTGTGTGAAGTCCGCCAAACCGTATTAGGCCAGCGTGGTGGTCTATTGGCCTTACCCCTCTCATTCTGAGAGGAGACTTGAGCTCAGCAGTGAGACGTATATGGGTTGATATGACCTCATCCTTTCGGGTTGCAGAGAGCCGCTAGATGCTGCTTGAGATGGTTGTGCTTGGAAGTTCATTTTGATGACGTTGTGACTCCGTGCCTCAGAGAGCACGTCATTGTCGCCGAACCATTCTCATTAACAAATATGAAGTGCTCATAACAAAATCAGAACTATTCGAAGTCGCTTACCCTTAACTGATGTATATTTCTTTACTGATGTATATTTTGATCTTGTTCCTATTTTACCCTTCTACCTCAGAACAGCAAGACACCGTGAACAGTGGTATTGTCATCCATGCGACCCGCACCAGACCATCCAGGTCATGGTCATTAACAAATATGAAGTGGTCATAACAAAATCAGAACTATTCGAAATAGCTTACCCTTACTGATGTATATTTTGATCTTGTTCCTATTTCACTCTTCTACCTCAGAACAGCAAGACACCGTGAACGGTGGTATCGACATCCATGCGTCTCGCTCCAGACGATTCTGTTTATCTAATCCGAACAGCAGCTCTAGCCACGTTACAAATTGATTTTCTTTCTACAACCGCTAACGCGATCTGATTGCTAAGTTGGTCACTGACCTATCGATAACGAAGGTCATTCCCATACATTTTATGGTTTTCGAAGCGTTTGCGATAGCAAAAAAAGAAACGATTTGTAACATCAGTTAAGTGTGAGCACACCGAAGGTTCCGTAAAAATTCGTGGTAGATTTCGTAGGTTAAATAAAAAAGACTTCAAATATTTAGATAAATACTTAAAATATATATATATTTTTTTTTAATAGCTAAAGCTAAAAAACTGAGTTTTACTCGGACGTTGTCACGTCTGATAATAGTTAGTATAACAACTAAATGTTTTCTAGTTCTAATTATCGTGCACATCGAAATATACAAACCTCTGAATACGTTGAGGAAAACTCAAGTGAAATGGCGTTATCTACAATAGTTTTGAATGAACCAATTACTACGATAACACTTCTATAATAATATAGAAATTTAACTAATAACATAATTACACTATTACGTCTGTGGATGGTTATTATGAAATTTGATAAGGTTATTTGTCTTAATAGTCACATGAGGAAGGAAGGATAGCGGCGCTTCGGGGAAACCCATTCATTCGCTACAGGCACCGGACGCTGACAATCCAGCGTTCGGTGTCTGTAGGCGTAAGTGCTTGAGTAATGGTAGGCGTCCACTGATCCGCATCGTACGGATCGCATTAAACGGATTTTATCCAACGCCTACTATAATAGAAAAATCGTGGTGGTTTCGATAGCAAGTTCAAATAGATTTACGATTTTATATGTTCTGAATTAGCTCTAGTCTGGTACAACTCTACCGGAAAAGATACCACCAAGCGATTCGCATTCCGGTACGATGCTGCGTAGAATCCGTCATTGGGTAGAATAAGCTTGTATCTCTTTAAAATAAGCCCACTGCTAGGCTATTCTGTAACGAAAAGTTTCGAATACACCTCTATGTCTCTCTGTTTAACACGATGCTATAGAATGAGAAAGATAGCGGTAAATTCGAGATATACAAAACGTCGTAAGAGAATAGCCGTGCTGTAACTGCAAACTTAATATAGTGAGATTTCTACTCACTTACCTTGTTAAAAAAATATTCACAAGTAAAATGAGTATTTTTTTTGTATAACATTTTCCAATGTTAGGGAGTTTGATCACTAAAATATTTCCATAAGTTTGAAAGAGGTCTTGAGTTCGATTCCTAGTTTGAGTCGGTTTACAATTTTATATTTTACCTTGAGGACGCCCGCGACATCGTCCGCGTGGAATTCAGTTAAGTTTCAGGGAACCACGGATTTTTCCAGGATGAAAGTTCCCAATGTGTTAATCCAGAGTAAAATATATTTCCATTCCAAATTTCAGCCAAATCGCTCCAGTAGTACCGGCGTTAAAGAGTAACAAAGATCCAAATAAACATCCATTCAATAAATATCAAACTTTCGCGTTTTTATTATTAGTCCATCCATAGTAGCATCGTCCGTTGTTAATTACAAGCCTAACATATTTCAGTTTTAAATATAATTATGAAGATGTAATAATAAACTGTAACCATTTCTTAAATATTTACTGTTAAATATGAACTTAAAAGAAAAGTACTGTTAGTAATAGATACAATCGGAAAATTTATTATAAAACATGTGTAAATATAACTTATGCAGAGCAAAACAACAATCTATTATTAATATTCTTATCATAAAAACCCCACTATGCAAGTAGTGTTAAGAAAAAATTACGTCCATACTTAAAGTTAAGTATGTCGATCTTTACTTCCAAATATACATACATGTTACATGACTGTTTGTGTGTTTACTTCTCTACCCATGCATACCACTTTCAACTTAATTAAACAACAAATTAGCGCCGGGTTGCATACAAAAAAACTTTGAAGTCCCTCAAATTGATATGCTTATTTTAGTTATTTAATACCTAATTTTACCATAGAACATATCCTTTTGTTTCTTTTTTAAATCTAGATAGTTCTCGTTCTTAGACGGTGTGACCTTGGGTTTCATCCATCCTTCCCTATTTTGTTCAGCCACATTTATGAAATAAGCCTGTCTTGAAGCAGATTGCTTGAAATCCTCGCCTTTGAAGAACCTGTCCACTGCATCATAAACAACGCGAAGGAGGAAGAATAAAAAGAAATCAACTAGTGAGATCACAGTGAAGCCCAACATTAAACTCAGCAGTCCACCAAATGCAGCTGAAACAAACAAACATTAGATCCAATTATTTTATTTAATTATTGACCCAGCTTTGCTTACTTATGAATGGAAAATTTTCTAAAAATTAAACAGGTATACAGGTTTCTATACGATGTTCTTCCTTCACCGTTTGAAACGCGTGTTATATAATTTCTTAAATTGCTTACAGCTGAAAAGTTGAATCGAGGAGGTTGAATATCCACTCGGATATCACAGCTCCAAATAACGGCTATAAATTGAAATCCTATGCACATGCTCTATGCCAAATTTCACGAAAATCGTTGATCTTGTTTCCGAGATTGAGAATAAATCTAAATACAAGAATTTCTCGTTTAAGGTATACGATTTAAATATTTTTTTTAAATAATTAAATATGTTATTTGATTATTTTTAAAAGAATGGATTCCCATAACTTTCAAATAACTGTGATCAATAATATTCTTTCCAATTTCCCCGCGTATATCCTGTTTCCGCAGAAATATCGAGAAAAACCGGACAAGTGCGAGTCGAACTCGCCGACCGAGGATTCCATACGTATAGTTTCTCAATTGCGTACTCATCAAAGAATCCAAGAGTATAATATTACTCGTATATTTGAAAGTTTAAATTCAAAAAAGAATAAAAACAGACTTGTAGAATGTGAAATACAATATTTATGGCTAGACTAGAAAATATTACCAACATTGAATAAAGAAATCGTATAAATACTTTGAAGATATTCCTAGACAGTGCACGTAGAAACCGACGTAGTTTTAGATACCGAATACTCGATTAAAAGTTATATCAAACCCATGATATAAGGAGATAAGGAATTAGATCCGAGTTCAAAATACTTACGGAAGGAATACGTTTTAAAGAAATAAATTTTAAGATTTATTTTTATTTGTAGAGACTTTATCGGTTTGGACGATGGATATTACGGAAAAGAGCCGGCATGAAAATCAGGCTTTCCCAAAAAAGGTTTCATGTATGTAATCAACAAAATCACTTGTTTTTTAGTGACTGGAGTTAGTATCCAGTAACTCTAGGTTATGTCTAAGGCATAACCTAGTGTTACTAAAATGTGTTTTAATATTTATTATTATTATTTAGTTTTTCTTTTATTTGATAAGCTTGGCTGCGCTTGTATTGTATTTTATGGCTGCAATAACGCTGTAAGCGATGATGCAGCCTATGGTAAAACACGCTTGCCTAGAAGATTAAGTTAAGTTTTCTTCTTTATGCTATTGTTTTAAAATTGTATACTATTTTATAAATTTTAAAATTAGGTAATAATTAATTTTGACATTTAATCCTTCCTATAAATTTGACATATTATTATAATTAGTTTAGTGTTGACATATAATTATATAAATGTTATGTGCGCCTATTGTTTATATGCATATCAGAACTCTTTAATATGTGTTATCTTATGTTTTAACGTTTAATATGTGTATTGTTGGCGTGCTTTATATAAATAAATAAAAAATAAATAAATAAATAAAAATAAATAAAGATGCGTAAAATTTAAAATTCGTTATTGCAAGTAGGCTAGCACTTTTGAAAAATCGAATTTGACTACTTGTAAGAATACCACCGGTTCGGCAGGTTCTGCTGAGAAGATCCGGCAATAAATATCAATACATATAGCCGTGACAGTCGAGTGGATATGACCTCTGCTTCCGATTCCGGAGGGTATGGTTCGAATCCGGCTTGGGGCATGCACCTCCAACTTTTCAGTTGTGTGCATTTAAAAAAAAAATCTGCCTCTCCGTATTGGGCCAGCGTGGTGGACTATTGGCCTAACCACTCTCATTCTGAGAGGAGACTCGAGCTCAGCAGTGAGCCGTATATGGGTTGATAACGACGAAGATTATTAATTCTACTTCTTGGGTGAAGGAAACCTGACCCAACTGATTTAAAATATTTTTGTAATTAATTGTATTTGTATAATAATCATGGCGTGTAATATTATGAATGATGGCACTCTAGACATCTGTCGAGCGTGTCATCGTCCTGGGGAGTCCATCAGGCATATTGTGTCCGGGTGTTCTCACCTTGCTAACGGCGAATACTTGCACAGACATAATCAAGTAGCCAAGATAATCCACCAACAGCTTGCTCTTCAGAATGGCCTTATCGATTCTGAGATGCCTTACTATAGGTACGACCCAGCGTCAGTGAGTGAAAATATTGTATATTTTATATGTATAACATTGTTAAAAATTAAAAAAAAAATATGGTGTAATATTGTTTAAACTTAAGCATTGGCAGGTCTACTGATTTAGGATCTTCGGGAGTTATCGAAGAACTACTATAAACTCATATAGGTATAATATCTTAAAAGGATATTCCATTATAATAATAATAAATAATAATTAGTGATAAGATTAAATGATTAATACGAAATGCGTACATGCCCCTCACGTTTACTGATTCACGATATCCCTTGAAGGTGAACTTTATCATCGCATCTGATGTGATAGTGTTTGAGCATAAAGCTTAGAGGACTAATTAATGTTTTATCGTCATCGACACAGCAAGTTATGTAGATATATGAAACGTAATAAACAAATAGGTAAATTAGTAGATATACCTATTGAGATAATACACACATCTCACATTGAACCAGCGTGGTGAACTATTGGCCTAACCCCTCATCGAGACTCGAGCTCATCAGTGAGCCAAATATGGGTTGATAATGTTGATGGTGATGACACATCTCACACATCACATCTAGCCCTCAAAGTAAACGAATCTTGTCTTATGGGTCCTTAGATCATCATTATCGACCGATAAACTACCCACCACAGAGGGCTAGGCCTTTCTCACCACGTTGTTACCACGACCCTCAGCCCCCATTCGCACGAGAATTTTTTTTACCCGACGCGGTTAAAAAAGCGTTCAAATATAGTATGAAGTTAAATAAATTTCTATTTCCAACGCTAAAATTGAAAATGCAACTACTCATAAAAAGCGTTGTTTTAAAAACGTTGTCGTGTGAACATATACCTACTTGGGAATGCATTCGTTGTATTTAAACACATATATAACGTTCGTTAAAAAAAAATCGTGTGAATGACGGCTAAAAGCAAGCATCCAACAGTACTACTAGTACTATATGTTGCCAGTGATGACACACGGAACCGAGACTTGGTCGCTGAGTATCACCCTCGTAAGGTAGCTCAGAGTCACGCGTATCTTTGCATGATCAAAACTAAAATGAGAAGATCTGCAAAAGAACCAATCTTACCAACATAGCTCAACGAAGCGAGAAACTGTAGTGGCAATTAGGTCACATAGTACGAAGAGCTCATGGACGTTGGAGCCTAAGGCAATGGAATAGTGACGCCACACTGGAAAGCACAGTGTTGCAATTGCTTACATGACGCCTATGTCCAATACAAGTATGACTTTCATCGACTGTTAATGTAGAACAATATTTCATAAAAATTGACAATGATATTAAATACAGTTAGATATGTTACTAGCGCATGAAAAATGAGGAGCTCAAAAGAGGAAATTTATACACAACTCAATGTTAGTTGGGGTCAACAACGAACGTTTTTTAAACAAATAAATAATAGGGTAGGGTAGGGCTAGGGTAGGAGTAGAGTTGGGTCCGACATAACCTCCTCGCCTCCCCGTGGCGCGGAGGTATCCATGAGGATTTCCCCACGAAAAAAAAAAAAAAAAAAAAAAAAAAAGGAGTAGAGTTGGGTAGGGGTAGTTGAAAGTTTACATCGAGTTTCACGCGGACGAAGTCGCGGGCGTCCGCTAGTATAGTATAAAATCGTCATTGCAAAGTGCTCTATGTTCGGCTACTTATCCAATAATATCTTGAGACCACTCACCTAATACGTTCTGCCAATTAAGGTAAGCATCCCGACGGTATCTGGTCGCCACGAGATCATTGAAGAACACATTCACCACGGAGCGATTTATCAGATCTATGTCTTTACTGAAAGAAATATTGGAACCATCAGCGTCATAACTAGTCACTTCATCGTTATCAACCCATATTCTCACTGTTGAGCTCGAGTCTCCTCTCAGAATGAGAGGGGTTAGGCCAATCCACCACGCTGGCCCAATGCGGATTGGCAAACTTCACACACGCAGGTTTCCTCCCGATGTTTTTCTTCACCGTTTGAGACACGTGATATTTAATTTCTTAAAATGCACACTACTGGAAAGTTGGAGGTGCATGCCCCGGACCGGGTTCGGACCCGTACCCTCCGGAATCGGAGGCATGGGTCATATCCACTGGGCTATCACGGCTAAATAAGACTATTACTGACTTACAGAAATGAAATGCAACAACATTAAATTATTACAACTTATGATCTTCGATCGACTTGAGGATGCTCCGGTTTCGGGGTGATATATATTTACATAATAATATTATTTTGACGACCTCCGTGGCGCAGTTGTTTGTATGTGCGTTGGATTTACAAGACGGAGATCCTGGGTTCGATCCCCGGCTAGGCTGATTGAGGTTTTATTAATTGGTCCAGGTCTGACTAGTGGGAGGCTTCGGCCGGGACTAGTTGCCACCCTACAGGCAAAGGCGTATGGCCAATCGATTAAGTGCTCCGGTATTGTCGTGTAGAAACCGAGCGGGGTGTGGATTTTCATCCTCCTCCTACAAGTTAGCCCGCTTCCATCTTATATTGCATCATCACTTACCATCAGGTGAGACTATCAAGGGCTAGCTTGTAAATAATTAAAAAAAAAAGCAATGTCCTCCGCCACGACTATCTGTCTTTGTGTTCGCGATGAACTCGAAAACATTTGTACGGATTTTTTATGTTTTTATCAGTAATAGATAAGGTGATTCATTTGGAAGGTTTAGTTAGGTCATTGGTCAAGGTTTTATGTAAATTAGTTAAAATGTGACTATAATTGTGTCCGAAAAATTCAAGACGCCTGGGAGTTTTTATCAAAAACGCTGCCAAAAAAATTTTATCTCAAAGGAATTACCTTTGAGATAAAAATAAATACCTAACATTTACCTGGCATATGGCAGGTGAAGCGGGCGTCTGATATTTAAATATACTTTATTAATTTAAACCTTTATTTGGCTACCACAATACTTCATGAGCAGAAATACGACTTAAGGAACAATAATAAAGCAAATTACATAAGACAAAAGGCGTGCTTATAGCCTTTAACGGGTCATCACAATTGAATGTCGGAATTTAAAAGGTATTAATTCGCGTTTATGTTGTCAAACAATGCATTTCTGCCTGGTGGAAAATGCTTTTCATGTGGACTGCATCTGAGAACTCCTATCGATTCGCTTTATAAAGAGAGGTATGGGGCTTACTGAGCTTAGTATGTTTTTTTTTCAATTTTCTAATTAAGGTTTATTGCGATACCTATAATTGCGATCTCAAATAAAAATTCATTCATTTCAAGTAACCTTAACCTTCATTCACACGTGAGTTGTTTTAACGGATTTTAGAAAAGCGTTCAAATATATACACAGAGGTACAATTATCCGCCCACTTTACTTACTTTGACGCGAGTATATTAACGCGAGAGTATATAGTATGAAGTTAAAAGAAGGTCTATTTTCAACGTCCAAAATTTCAAATGCAACACCGCAAGAAAAAAGCGTCGTATTTTATGCCGTCTCCACATTAGTGCCGTGAATTCACGCGCGAATTCTCGCTATGAATTCACGGCACAAGTACATGCCCTCCACATTCACGGGATACTGACAATCATTTGATCCCCGCCGCGAAATGGACATAGAATCTGCTGCAGCAATAACATTGTTTGCTGTGAATGTGAATGCGTGAACGCTGCGCGAAGGAGGTGTGAAACCTTTGTCGTGGGACAAAATACTGTGATCAGTCTGACTATGACTACTTTGATCAGTCTGACTATGACTACGACTGGGAACTGTCGCGAACGTGCGTAAACCCCGCGAAAACCGTCCACATTCGCGTTCGCGCCTGTTCACAGAGCTTTACGGCACTAATGTGGAGCCGGCATTAGCGCTGTCGTGTGAACATATACTTGCGAATGCATTTGTTGTATTCGAACGCTTTTTAACGTCCTTTAAAAAAACTCTCGTGCGAATAAGGGCTTAGTTTACAAGTGCAGCACTTTTAAAATTTCACCACTAGGTAGAAGCAGGTAGAAGGCATATACTCACTAAAATTCTATTCCTGAGAGCGGTACCCGATTGGATATAGTCCCCAAACCAACTTGTAGCGGATACGAAAAATGTTCACACTCAGGCAGACATTCTATATCATTTTCTATTTTGTCGACGCTCTCTGTTATGTTATTATATGTTAAGCCTTGAATATATGTCATATCTGAAACATAATAACAAAATTAATCTAACTAATCATCATTGACAACCCATGTTCGGCTCACTGTTGAGCACGAGTCTTCTCTCATAGTGAGAGGGGTTAGACATACTTCACACACGTAGAGAATTAAAACAATTCTCAGCTATGCAGGTTTCCTCACGATGTTTTTCCTTCACCGTCACTTGATATTTAATTTCTCAATGTGTACGTAACTGAAAAGTTAGAGATGCATGTCCCGGACCGAATTCGGACATACGCCCTCCGAATCGAAGGTCGAGGAAATATCCACTGAGCTATTACGTTACGTAATAACTGAGCTTTTCTTTGTTCTAAGAAATTGTTAGTAAAAACTCTCAGCCAGTAGTTGGGAAATTGGTGATGTTACAATCCCGTGCTTACAGTGGTCGTTAAAAGATTAAACATTGTCAACCTAAGCCGTGCCTCGTTGGTCCAGTGGTTAGCCTGTATGGTTTTGAAACCCGAGGTCCTGGGTTCGAGTATTCGGAATATGAGATATTGAGTTTTCTTTCTTCTAAGGAATTAACAACTAAAATTCTCAGACTGGAGTTGGGAAGTTAATGGTGTTACACCCCCGTGCCTCGAAGAGCACGTTCAGCTGTCGGTCCCAGTCTTTATCGCAGGGTAGGGTAGGGGTAGGGTAGGGGTAGTTAATGGTATACATCGAATTTTACGCGGACAAAGTCGCAGGCGTCCGCTAGTATCTATACTAATATTATAAAGAGGTAAAGTTTGTAAGTTTGTAAGTTTGTCACATTTTTTAAATGGGGTAATCTTCGGAACTACTGGTCCGATTTCAAAAATTCTTTCACCAGTAGAATGCTACATTATTGGGGAGTGCTATAGGCTATATTTTATATTAGTATGATATATATTCGCCGAGTTAACACAGTTTTTGTCATACAGGTCGGACCGAAATCCTCTTAAGCAGACTTATTCGCATGCGCTGCCTTAACCATTGTGTAAAATTGAAATTAATGTATGGAGGCTTTATGTATCTTTAAAATTTCTACAAAAAAGTCCGCGACGCCATATATCTATCTTCTATATATTAGCAGATATAGTACCTTTTGTGTTTTAAAAATTATAAATTTTATATACTTAGGTTTGCGTCATTATTTATGCTACTTAACTTAAATCCTTATCAAAATAAATTATTTAATAATCACAAGGATATTATGGAGATAAGATTTGCCCTTTATAGTATGTTAATTAGTTAAATAGTTTCGGAGATAATACAAAATTTCTAAAAGACTCAGAAATTCCGCTACATGACGCCCTGCGCTTTCAATTACGTAGTTCCCGTTCCTGTGTGAATATGGGAATCAAACATAGCCTATGACACTCGCAAATAAAAACAATTTTCCAAATCGGTCCTGTAGATCCAAAGATTATAATTTTAACATAGAAGTCTCTATTTTCCTTTGTCATCGCACCACGCTCATAGGGCTGGACCGATTTTGCTAAGGGTAAGGTAGGGAAGGTATAGGGTAGGGTAGGGTAGGGTACAGGTAGGATAGGGGTTGTGTAAGGGTAGGGTAGGGGTAAAAGTAGGGTAGGGGTAGGGTGGGGTAGGGCAGGGTAGGGGAGTGTATGTCTAGGTTAGGGGTAGGGTAGGGGTAGGGCCTACCCCTATCGTAGGGGTAGGGAAAGGGAAGATTACGGGTAGGGTAGGGTAGGGTACGGGTAGGGTAGGGGTAGGATACAGTTAGGGTACGGGTAGGGTAGGAGTAGGTAGGGTAGAGGTAGGAGATCGATACTGAAGCCTATTTTCTATTTTTTGTCTGTCTGTTTGCCTTTTTTTTGACCGGGTATCTCGCTGAAACTACAGAATGAATGATACTTAAGACGATTTGAGACCATAACACGTAGAAGGATAATATGATACTTTTTGTCGCGAAAACAAAATCAGAAATGGGTGAAGTAGGGGTAGAAAGTTTGTACGGAAAGTTCTTAATTTTTCTAGGTACATTTGTAAATGTAAAATGATAAGTGGACTATTTATTAGGTATAAGTTATAAAACTTGCAAAATACAATGTGAAATAGGGGTTGAAAGTTGACATCGATTTTTACGCGGACGAAGTCGCGGGCGTCCGCTAGTTAATATATAAATGTGAAAGGTCATCACGGAATCTCAAAAACCGTTTGACGTACAAAGATGAAATTGGTCAGGGAGGTAGTTTACAGTTAGTACACGTCCGATATGAACGGATTTTGCATGAGGGCCGGATTAAGGAGTTCGAAGGGCGAACGAAGTCGAAAGCATCCGCTAGTGCTTCAGATTGCAAGTAAATTACAAAATAAATTTCTCGACTAATTCAAAAAAGCAATTCAGTACTATCTTATTTTTCAGGGTCGTTTTAATCCGATTATCTGGATCGATAATTTGCTATCAAACTCCTTCTAATAAGATTTATCACGTAGAACAACACTTTGCATTATTATCGATCGATCAAAGCTGTCAGCTTTGATTGGTCGAGTTACCAAAACTGTCACACAATCGATGACATTCACAGGCTTCAATGTGTTTTACAATCTTTCCCTTTATCATTCTCATGTTTTTAAAGTAATGGTTGAGAAAACAAACAGATGGCCTTCGACGGCCAAGAGGTGCAGATGGTAGTGACCCTGCCTTTTGCATCCAACTGTGGATTCGATTCCCACAACGGAATTTTTTTCGTGTAATTAACATAGATGTCTTCCAGTGTCTGATATCGTTATCGTCGTTCGTCGTTATCAACCCATTCGGCTCACTGCTGAACAAGTCTCCTCTCAGAATGAGAGGGGTTAGGCCAATAGTCCACCACGCTGGCCCAATGCGGATTGGCAGACTTCACACACGCAGAGCATTAAGATAATTCTCTGGTATGCAGGTTTCCTCACTATGTTTTCCTTCACCGATTGTGACACGTGATATATAATTTCTTATAATGCACATAACTGAAAAGTTGGAGGTGCATGCCCCGGACCGGATTCGAACCCACAACCTCCGGAATCGGGGCAGAGGTCATATCCACTGGGCTATCACGGCTTTTTTTATTTTATCGTCGTTATTCGTTATAATATATTTTTTTATATTTTTATTTTTTATCTTGATTTTGCAATCAATCAAATTGAAATTAAAAGAGTCTGAAATTGATAGTGTTATTTAACAAATGACACTAATTTCGACATTGTAACGGCTCATTTATCAAATCTGAGCCCAACAATATATAAAAAATAGAATTGATTTAATTATGATTTATTTGTAATCGCATTTCGTTAATATCTCATCTGATAGAGAAAGAATATCAATCAAGTCATCAAACTTAACAAATAATCTCCTTTCCTCGCAAATACGAAAATATGTACTAAAACTGGGTACCAGAGTTTGTCATACAGGGCATAGAACCCACAATCCTTTTGATTCCGGAATGGCGCAACAACCGAGTCCATAGTTCCAAAGTACGTACCTAAGATCACCATGGCATGAAATTAAAAGCACTCCAGAATATAAAACCCAAAAATCTTCATGCCCTCACCACTTGCTAAAAACTTCAAAATTTTTGAATTTTTGAAGGTCAAGTTATTAATTACACTCTCGGTCAAGTCATCAATATTCTTTTTCAGTGCGCGTTCATTTGAGACCCCACTCGAGTATATTTGCTGACATTCAGTCATTCTTCCCCTCTGGCACCCCCAAAACTTTTAAACGGCTCAACCGATTCTTCCTAGCGGCGTCATGCCCGAGTTTCAGCGACCGGCGGAACCCCAATTTCAGCCCAATATTTAGTTAAATAAATATTTGTCGAGACTTCTAAAGGTTACAGTGTTTGTTAGGAAATTCTGTACCCATATTCAATTTCGAATCGAATGACACCTTAACCTCAAAAATGAGACGGAGAACTTTTTTACTACTAAAGAGCACTTGTGAATTAGACTATTACCCACCCGTAAGAAGTTATCACTTCAAAACTTACATGTTCTAACAATTATAAGATACGAACATTAGCTAGTATAATGTACCTACTTGACAATGATTCCAGGCACTCGATGTCATTGAAGTTACATATTCTATTGCGATCTGCAACAAATTGAAAACTTTACAAATAAACCAGTAATTTTAGGCATTTTAAACCCCAATCTGGGGAAAATTCCTACTGTGCTGATTTTTTGTATACTATACACCTTTATTACGGTCTTATTATTAAGATGTGAAAAATCGACATCGATATCGTGTTGGCTAAAAAAATTAAGGAAGGTCAAAAGGTCATGAAAATCAGAATCAAATATCAAAACTGTAAGCATCTATAGAACGGGAGCCTGCTTAGTCAGACCTACTTCATTTTATGAATACTGAATGTTTGTCAACTCATGCTCTCTGGAATGCAGCAAATGTAACTACCCTAGTATAAAACGTAATGCTATGATACTTTCTACGAAATACCATGCCGAATGAGTTCCCCAGCCACAGAAAGCAGTTAATTGGCAGAAGGCCAATTAACTTCTATGAGTTCTATGCAAGCATAGAGTCAATCGCTAGAAGTTTTTTTTTTAATCTTCAACAATGAATTTTCGAAAGTTGCCGAATAGAAAAATTTAAGTGAGGCGATTGGGGACATGATTTCTCATAGTATACGCATATATATAAGAAAATATAAAACAAATGTGCTACCTTTCAAACCACAGACCATAATAGGCTGATTGACTCTTTTTTTTAAAAGGTCTTAAATTATTCATTATCGTTCTACTAGATAAAAAAAATTGTTTATTTTGTTAAAACTCTGTCTGCCATGATGGTCTATGTTTTATCTGTGCCATGACGTCACTTTAACAAATCCTATTCCAGGATAGTACTAGACAAAAATATTAATTTACAATTAGTTTTACTTTGACGTTTAGTTTATCAAGTGTGTTAATGACGTCACAAAATGGACGTCAGCGTTTTTGACGTTTGGAAAATTTGAAAAAATACGTGATATTTTTTTTTTATTGAGAATGAATACAATAAGGAACTTAAGCTAACTTATCCTAATAACTATACAAATCATGCCCACGTGGAATGGTGGCAAGAATACTGGGCTGCATTTCCGCGCTGGACAGCCAGGCTGATCCTTTGCGCAAAAAATGAGCCAGCCCTTCTGTCACCAGTCTAGGCAACAAGCCGCGGTGAAATGGTATGGAAAATTTTTTTGGCACTGCGACTCCATGGCCCAAGGGTCTCCACGGCAAAAGGTACAAATATGTAACTCTCTGTCAGAGAGGCATACTTGAGCCACTTACGCATGTAGCATCCCACATTAGGGCCCGCCCCATTTCGTGATATTTAAATTAAGTGTTATAGAAAATCCTTAAGTTTTATTAATTGATATCGATATATTTCGGACTCTTATTCCATTACTACACGAAATTAATATTGTGTATATTAAATTTGATATGAGTCAACTATCCTATTGAGTAGCGTATTTACCATGGTAGGAACATTGGCTATCACAATATTTTCAATACAGTTCATAAAATGTGGTATGTCTGACTATTGCAAACAGCTCTGAATCCACTACTACTTCATGGCTCTTCCTTCGATAGTTGTGTAAAAAAACGAGAAAAACTAGAATTACCTCTCTTTGGAAAATAAAATGGTACACAGTCACACAATTTTACCATTAACTGCATTCTTCGTAAAGCCCTGCAATTGTGGAACGAGTATTGTTTTATGTTTGGGATTTCGATCTGAAAATAAAATATAAGTCTAAATAAAGTATCAACCATAAATGTATTTAACGATATATAAATAAATAAGTATACTTGCACTACACACATCACTACATAGCTACAAAGTAAGCATATGAGTACTAAGGTAGCGGTTTTAATACATATTTATATCTATGTACATTGTACATATAATGTATAAATATACCGAGACACTGGAAAACACCCATGCTCATTTTTCAGTTGTAGGAATCGAACCCACGACCGTGGATGCAGAAAGCAAGATCACTACCCGCTGCGTCACGCGGTCGTCAAATATATATATTTTATATATTGTATGAAATATGTTGGTTTGATAGCTTATATGTATTTATACCTCAACCCCTAACCCTATGTTGGTTATGATAGCCTAGTAAACAATCATAGGCGTATATAGCGGGTGGGCCGGGTGGGCCGGGCCCACCCTAGAGTAGTCCAGTGCCCACGCTAGGATACTGGGCTACCGATTTGAAATCCTGTGATGAACGTCGAAATACCAATAATTTTATAGAAAATATCATTTAAAATATCAAATAATAACAATTACAATAGATTCAAAGAAAAAATAATAAAAAAGTCGAGCCTTTTCAGAAGTCTACATCTACAAAGTATATTGCTAACGAAATATTTATATTGAGTGTCGACTTTGTCATAGTAACTTTGTTTAGTAATATGCAGGCCCACCCTAGGAAATAATACTAGTCGTCGTCATCAACCCATATTCGGCTCACTGCTGAGCTCGAGTCTCCTCTCAGAATGAGAGGGGTTAGGCCAATAGTCCACCACGCTGGCCCAATGCGGATTGGCAGACTTCACACAAGCAGAGAATGAAGATAATTCTCTGGTATGCAGGTTTCCTCACGATGTTTTCCTTCACCGATTGAGACACGTGATATTTAATTAGGCCTTAGGTTTGAGGATCATGTGGCAGAGGTAGTTCGAAATTGTTTTTATCGGCTAAAAATCATTTATAAGGTCCGTGATTACCTCTCTCAGGAACTACGTATAAAATTGGTCGAATCTTTGGTATTGTCAAAGCTTAACTATGCAGATGTTGTATTTGGTCCTCGACTTCTGTGTAGAACCAAGCGCTTAATACAACGAGTACAAAATGCTTGTGCTCGTTTCTGTTTTAATGTCCCGCCAAGAACTCATATTACTCCATTTTTGAACCATCATAGTTTGTTAAAGATGAGAACTAGAAGAAAGTTACATTTGGCGTGTTTACTGTTTGGAGTTATTAAGGAGGGTAAACCACTGTATCTTCTTCATAAACTCACTTGGGCGGCTGATGATGAAACCGTGCGTCGCAGCTGCCGACATCAATTTCGGGTTCCCCCTCACCGTACTGCCGCGTTTAGAGGGTCATTTACATACTCCGCTACTAAATGCTGGAATAATATTCCCCCACCAATAAAAAAAATCAAGTCTAAATTTAAATTTAAAAAATTATTGAACCGATTTCTCCTCGACAAACAGATGGAATTCCAGCATCATGTGGCGGAGTTTTCTTTCTTATAGCAAATATTTATATACTATACTATGTGTAACTTATATGTGTAATCAATATTATATTTAATAATGTACAAATTTAGTAATTATTCATTCATATTACATTTTTATATAAATATTCTTTTTCTTTTTTTATTTATTATGTAGTTATAGTAAGTAAATATAATAATAATAGTATAGTTATTAAACTTGGGAATAAATTTGATTGTTGGTTTTAATACTGTAGGTACTTTAATGTTATATAATTTTTCTTTTTGTTCTTTTTTATATGTTTTAAACTAGTTATAAGTTTTAATTTGGTTTTGCTTTAAATATAGGTTTATGTTGCCTGTTTTCATGGTGGCACTTAGAACTGGGTCCTAGCTGAAAATCAGCGCTGTATGTTCTTTGTTTATGGGGAGCATACAGCAATATGCTGAGCTAGGACCTTTTTCTAGGTTATGCCACACATCGCAGGGTATTATTCTTAAATAATTGTGGTGTGTGGCATAATGTAGTAATAAATATATTTTCTTTCTTTCTTTCTTTCTTTCTAATTTCTTAAAATGCACACAACTGAAAAGTTGGAGGTGCATGCCCCGGACCGGATTCGAACCCACACCCTCCGGAATCGGAGATAGATAGAGCAGTGATAGCCCAGTGGATAATACTAGTTACGCCAATGTAAACAATAATCGATACCCTCGTTCATATATGTAGGTACCTAAAAATGTTCTGTGCATTATAAAAAAAAATACTAAGAATTCCATCAAATTAGGCTATTCATAATAATTGTTGACGCACACTAATAAGATCTGATAAGTTCTCAAGATATAAAGCCTATGTCGGGTCTAGATAGCTTATCTTGAACATTTTGCGTCAATGCTTATTTGCGAAGATACATCACGATAGAACTGTGAATTGACGCACGCGTTCTTAATACTCAATCGAAATTCTTAAATATTAAGTAGTGTCATAAATTGATTGCTGAAGAAGCCGTCACTAAGCTGAGAAACTAAGCAATACGTTTTTGATAAACGACTTTATATGCGAGCTGACGCCGCGCGGTTTTACCCGCGTGGTTCCCGTTCTCGTAAGAATATGGGGATAATATATAGCCTATAGCGTTCCTCGATTAATGGGCTATGTAACACTAAAAAAAAAATTCAAATCAGACCAGTAGTTCCTGATTTATTTTTTTTTATTTTATTCTTTACAACTTAGCCCTTGACTACAATCTCACCTGATGGTAAGTGATGATGCAATCTAAGATGGAAGCGGGCTAACTTGTTAGGAATAGGATGAAATCCACGCTCCTTTAGGTTTCTACACGACATCGTACCGAAACGCTAAATAGCTAACGTCTTTGTTGGTAGGACGGCCAAGCCAGACCTGGACCAATTAAGAAAACCTCAATTGGCCCAGCCGAGGATCGAACCCAAGACCTCCGTCTTGTAAATCCACACCACTGCGCCACGGAGGCCGCCAAAAACTAACTATTAATAAAAATAACTATTAGTTTTTAATATTTTCTCATGTATTCTACGGGATATCATGAGGTATCATGTCTCCAAGATCCTTAGCTTTGTGGCAACCCTTCGCTAGAGCCCTTCTCTTTAAAATTCTTTAATTGTGTTTTTGGGAGGGTTACCGCGAAGCTAAATGACTGATGACTATACTATAGTCTGGCAAGTTGATAACACTCGCATGATATGCGGGCGACAGGGGGAAAGACTGCGCGGGTATGAAATCGTGCGTGCGGGGAAGTGACGTGCATCACTCGTGGGTTTTTTATTTATCGCTACACGCCCTCGGTTCTGTATTAGGAGTGGGTACGACAATAGACCGGCGGGGCTGGTATCGAATCACCACCGCTCGGTGATGAGTCCAACCGCTTTACCGTTGAGCTATTGATGCTCTCTAGTGAGGCATATATGTCTATCGCAGGTTCTCAGTCCACACCCGATTTGTTCGTGTCAGGCACAGTATAGAGATGATCCAGAATGAGTCTTTACAAGCAGTGTGGTGACGCCGGTGAAATCCATAAAAAAACTAAATTCACGCGTATTATTCACACATCCGCATATACAAACTTTTATCATAATTTGTATTTTAGAAAAAATTAACACTAACAACAATTATGTAAATCGATAAAATAATCAATAAAAAATACTTACTCCATCTGATTTCTTCAGTTTTTGTGAACAGTTTGTGTTTTTGTTTTTTCTTTAATAGTATTGAAAATTACTGACGCGTGTCGTACTGACTCGAGAATGTATTCATTTTTGAATTTTGTATTTGGCTACGACACCGTCGTGTTCCGTGCGCTCTATCTGTATTATTCTTTAATCTGTGGTGTCAGGAATCTGACTTTTACCGGTGACCTTATGGAATTTTTAATAAAGAGCATTCATTTTCTGTGCGCACGGTGTCAAATAACATGAACAACAAACCCATAGTTTTCATAGGTTCCATCCTTTATCCCATGAAAAGCGGACGGACGTTCTACGTAAAAGCTTTTAGAGGAAACAAAGGTGGGTATGGATGGTGTATGTCATAGCAATGCCTTTGCTGGTGTGACATTCGACGGCTTTAGCCTTTTATGATGTCAAGCTCTAATAAAGCCTTTGTTTGGAAGGTATTCTTTGAACACAATGACCACATATCAAATAACTCCTATATTAAATGAAGTAACTTTATTATTCTAGTGATTTTTAAAATAAACAAACAAACAATGGATGTGGATGTGTGGCGAGGTTCTAAGAAATATTGAAAGGGAAAAGCCAAGGAAAATTTTCTTGGCTCAAATATCAATAAAAGTCCAGATCAAAAGCAAGGGAGATGCAAGGATAATGGCAAGTGGAAAGATGGTCTCAGATTGCGTCTATTGTAATGGGTCGTGTTAATATGTATATTATTATATTGGTATCACACTGGGATCAGTAATTATATAACATTTCAAGCAAAATACAAAAGAAGCCGAATATAGCTCGATCGCTCAGGTATATCAACAAAATCAGTTTTTCACAAATTCCCCGGGAACGATTAATTGTTTTGGCATAAAAAGCATATATGTCGCTCAATAATCTCCTCTTTTCAATATAAGTGAAAGTCACATTAGAGTCGTTTCAGCCGTTGAAAAAGATTAGCCCGGACAAATGGAAAGAATATACAGACAGAAAAACACGAAAATCTATTATACTTATAATAAATCTGTAGAGAGGTCAATTTAGTAGTATCAGGGGGTGGTTAGTGATAGATAAAACTTTCGTCTGTTTGTCTGTATGTTTGTTATAGAAAAAAAAACTACTCGACGGATTTTAACGTAACATGGTATTATTATTCTTCATACTCCTGGGCAGATTATAGTATACTTTTCGTCACGCTACGATCAATAGTAGAAGAGTAGTGAAGGGAAACGTTCGAAAACCGGGAGTAGTTACTCCATTTTTACAGCGATACTACTGCAAGGGCTGGATTATAGAGGCCTAGGCCTAAGGGCGGACGAAGTCGCGGGCGTCCGCTAGTGTAAAATAAGCTTGTTTGTTTTTGGAATCGTGTACATAACTATACACACTTGGTAAAACAGTTATCTTGAAATCACAAACAGACACTTTTTATTTATATGTATTGATAGATAATCGATACATCTATTTTAATGACGGCCTCCGTGGCACAGTGGTATGCGCTGTGGATTTACAAGACGAAGGTCCTGGTTTCAATCCCCGTCTGGGTTGATTGAGGATTTCTTAATTGATTTAGCGTTCCGGTACGATGTCGTGTAGAAACCGAAAGGAGAGTGGATTCAAAAAGAAATCAAAATACATTTATTTCAGTTAGGCTTAGTTTACAAGCACATTTGTGCATTTTGAAAGGCACACGCGCATTGGTCAGAGAAGAGCCCACAACAAACTCAGCCAAGGTTTATTTTTTTTGTTTACCACCACTTTACAAACTTATTCCAAGCTTTTTTATCATTTATATACTCATTAACAGTATAATAAGACTTTCCTAAAAGCTTGCGTTTAATAAACACTTTGAACTTTTGATATTGTAGTCAAGGGCTAACTTGTAGAAAGAAAAATTAAAAAAAAAAAGTTACATACTTCATCGGTGTAGTAGCAGTGTCTGTCGTAGACTGGGAACGATCTGATTCCCGACGTAGCGTAAGTCCTCTCCGCTGATACAGCGATTAGTAGTTCGGATGACGGGTTGACTACTCGCATAGGCGAATCTAGGTCCGGAACGTTGTATGCGTTGTCAACAAACACCTGTGTGATAGCCAAATAGTCATCATCATCATCATCATCATCATCATCATCATCAACATTTTTAGCTTAATTACTACACTTATATTGGTTTATAATTTAGTTAAATTTTATTATTTCAGTTTGTGTAAGTGATAATAAATAAATAAATTATCATCACTATCATCATTTTGGCCCTAACAGGAGAGGAGATATGGAACTTCAGATATGCTTCCCTAAGTTAGAAGACAATAATCGTCATAAACACAATAATCTCAAATTAAACGATTTACGACATTCAATAAATATTAATTTAATTGCACCACTGCATATTTTTCTCTTTTACAATTATTCCATAACTAATAACTTTGCCAACTTTCAAAACTCTAGACCAGAGTTCCCCAAACTGTTTTTGTGTTGTAGACCCCTTGCCATGGTTTTCCGTGTTGGGTAGACCCCCTACTTACCTGATATGGATTTCCTGTAAATTTCTAACTTTAGTGAAGTTTAGTGTTAAAAACTTAAAATAAAAATATATGTTAATTAATACATTTATTTATTGCATGCCCCGGACCAGATTCGAACCCACCAGAATCGGAGGCAGAGGTCATATCCACTGGGCTATCACAGCTCCATGGGTGCGTTTAGGGCAACAAAAAAACTAACTTCAGAAATAACATTTAGACGGCCTCCGTGGCGCAGTGATGTGCGCGATGGATTTACTTGTCGGACCTGGGTTCGATCCCCGGTTGGGCCGATTGAAGTTTTCTTAATTGGTCCAGGTCTGGCTGATGGGAGGCTTCGGCCGTGGCTAGTTACCACCCTATCGACAAAGACGTACCGCCAAGCGATTTAGCGTTCCGGTACGATATCGTGTAGAAACCGAAAGGGGTGTGGATTTTCATCCTCCTCCTAACAAGTGAGCCCGCTTCCATCTTAGATTGCATCATCACTTACCATCAGGTGAGATTGTAGTCGAGGGCTGACTTGTAGAGAATAAAAAAAAAACATACTCAACCAACACGTCAGATACATAGTATATACATAGTAGGTTAGTTAATTACTAGGTGTGCATTTCGAAAATCTAACGATTTGAGAGTTATGTAATGGAATGGGAGGGTCCCAAAGTTACATAATATAATCCCTATACTATTTTAGTTCTCGATTTACGAGCGCGATGAAATTATTACTTATTTTGATCAAAATAATCTCTTAGTTAATCGCCAAAATTTTCTGATAATTTCAGTAAGCCGTAATAAAAATTGCTTTTATAAGAAAAATAATATTTTTTCATGAAACCTTTGTTTTTACTTCATGCCCTTTTTTATCCTCTTGGCTATTTTAAGGTTGGTTGTATAATCGCCCAATTGAGTTACACGAGTTACTGCAAAAACACTATGGGCCTATCGTAAGAATAGACGGCAATCTCGGTTTCCCTCCAATCACTTTTATCTTTGATCCGGAAGCTGCCATAACGGTAAGTATTAGTAACTAGCTGATACACGCGACTTTTTCCGCGTGAACTTGATGTACTTTATAAATTCTTTTTTGTTAATAAGTTCCTATCTATCTAAGACTGGGCAGTAAGTACTCATTAGTTAAGATTCGGTATCGCCCAAGTTAATAACCCGATCCCAGTGAAATTCTGGGAATAACTAAAAGCAAAAAAAATTAATTAACGTTTGTTCTTCCTATCATTTAATCTACCAAATGTAATCAGTTCCCATGACGCGTTAGTAACTGCAAATTTAGCATCCCGGGCTATTACTATAGTGTGATGGACCTGCCAATGCATAGCTTTAAGCAATGTGTTAAAAAACATTTACTTAGTCGAGGATACTACAACATCGATGAGTTCCTTAAAGATAAAAGCGCTTGGAGGCCATTGGATCATCTTCCACCTTTAAACAAAAAGTAAAACTATATGAAATTGTAATGTTATCATCAATTGTAAATAATAATAATGTACCTATGATTTTTTAAAAAGAGCAACAGTTGAGTTTCTTGTCGGTTTCTTCTCAGCAGAACCTGCCTTACGAACCGGTGGTAGAATAGAAATAGTCAACTGACGTATCAAAAGTGCTTGTAAACTGAGCCTACTTGAAATAAATGATTTTTGATTTTTTGATTTTTTGATTAAGTACTCAACCTTAAAGACTTTCCAAAATAACTGGATTAGCGAATCTAAAAGAAAATCTGCTAAGCAGCCGTTAATACCAATTAGGATATTGTTAAAGGATTAGTCAGGGTTCCGTAAAACATTTTGTAAAACTATCAAGTTAATTTTTCGCAAGTAGCCTCATATCGATGAGACGATCAACATTTTTATTTACGAATATTTTTTTTTTATTCTTTATAAGTTAGCCCTTGACTACAATCTCACCTGATGGTAAGTGATGATGCAACCTAAGTTGCAAGCGGGCTAACTTGTTAGGAGGAGGATGAAAATCCACACCTCTTTAGGTTTCTACACGACATCGCAACGGAACGCTAAATCCCTTGGCGGTATGTCTTTCTCGATAGGGTGGTAACTAGCCACGGCCGAAGCCTCCCACCAGCCATATTTATATTTTTGTTTCTGGTAGCTAACTGAGTTACTGGGAAATAAATATTTCTGAGTGTCAGAATGAGATAATATGCCTCGCAATTTGTAGGACATTGTTGCTATTAAGTTGTATAACTATTAATTAATCAACAGTAACAGTAGTGTGATAGCCCAGTGGATATGACCTCTGCCTTTGATTCTGGAGGGTGTGGGTTCGAATCCGGTCGAGGGCATGCACTCCAACTTTTCATTTGTGTGCATTTTAAGAAATTAAATATCACGTGCCTCAAACGGTCAAGGAAAACATCGTGAGGAAACCTGCATACCAGAGAATTTTCCTAATTCTCTGCGTGTGTGAAGTCCGCATTGGGCCAGCGTGGTGGACTATTGGCCTAACCCCTCTCATTCTAAGAGGACTCGAGCTCAGCAGTGAGCCGAATATGGGTTGATAACAACGAATCAACAGTAAAAAACATCTGGTACTTCAACTTGTATCAATAACGAGGTTATTAAAAGTTGTTACTAAGCAGCTGTTTTTTTTATTGTGCTTAATAAATAGTGTTACATTATCTCGTACCACTATCGTATCGAAATACGTAAGTACTTACGTATCACAGTAGTAATCATGCAACTTAAATCAACAATACTTGATATTGTTGTTCGAAGGCTTTCCTTGATGGTACAGTGGTTAACCTATGCGGCATCGGATCACGAGGTCCGGGGTTCGAATTCTGGGTCGGGTAATGAAATAGCTACTTAGATTTTCTTACCCGCACCTTGGAGAGCAAGTTAAGCCATCGGTCCCGGTCATTATCATTAACATCCGATAGTGATCATTAATATAACATTATCAAGTGAAAAACCCTTGCAAGGGGCATTGCTTGAATGCCCTTCCGGCTTCTGTGTTTCCTAACAATTATGATTTGTGCACCTTCAAGACAAAGTGAATAGGCATTTTCTAGGCAAGCGCGCTCCAACCTAGACCTCATCATTGCTTTCCACCAGGCATGATGTAGTCAAGCACAAGTCTATTATGAATAAAAAAAAGCCCGCCAACCCTCATTGGATCAGCGTGGTGGGTCAATGCTCCATATCACCTCTCCTATAAGGAGGGACGCCTGGCCATGTAGTAGGCCGTTCCTCACACGTATAATTTGAGCACCTTCAAGGCAAGAGTGAACAGGCAACTTCTAGGCAAGCGCGCTTCGTCTTTGACTCTCATCATTTCTTTCCATTAGGCATGATTGTAGTCAAGAGCAAGCCTATACAACATGAAAAAAAATATCGATTGTCTATAAAGTCGGTTTACTGACAATAGTTGAACATGACAACGTCATAAGAAAATCCCGATGGAATGGTTGCATTTTTCATCGTTTTTCTAAAATACTGTTTAATAATCTTTATAGACTACAATATACTTTATTTCTTGTAAAAAAGTTGGCAACCCTAGAGCGTCGAACGACGCATGATGTCATTTTTTTCGAATGTGCAGCCGGCTCCATCGAATTATAAGACGTTGTCACGTCAAAAAACTTACGAGTGATCCTAATGAAGCATGGTTACTGCTGTAGTAATCTGTAGGATCTGTTTTGACGACAACTGTCAAGGCAGTTTGATATCCGCAGGAGGCTACGCGTCTGGGTAACGAAAAGCGGAACACTTTTAACCTGTAAAACCAAAAATGAAACTAATTCGTATAAAATACTAATATAAATAGTGTACTAATGTAAATAGTACTTTAACACATTAAAGAATAATAGACAGATAGAGCATACGGAACCGTTCCAAATATAATTTCAAAAACTAATAAATTCTTGAGTCAGTACGACACGAAGCGTCGCTTCAGTAATTTTTAATATTATTCAAGAATAACCTTGTCTTGTGTTTTTAAACATTTTTAAAACTGTTTACAAAAACTAAAAAAATATGATGGAGTATTTTTTACAGGTTTGATTAATTATTGATTATTACTTTATTATGATATCAATTTAAGTATTTAATTGTTGTTAGCGTTAAATCTTGAAATACAAATTATGAAAAAAGTTTGTAGGTATATATATTTTTTTTTTATTCTTTACGAGTTAGCCCTTGACTACAATAATCACCTGGTGGTAAGTGATGATGCAATCTAAGATGGAAGCGGGCTAACTTGTTAGGAGGAGGATGAAAATCCACAGCCCTTTCGGTTTCTACACGACATCGTACCGGAACGCTAAATCGCTTGGTGGTACGTCTTTGTCGGTAGGGCGGTAACTAGCCACGGCCAAAGCCTCCCACCAGCCAGACCTGGACCAATTAAGAAAACCTCAACCGGCCCAGCTGGGGATCGAACCTAGGACCTCCGTTTTGTAAATCCACCGCGCATACCAGTGCGCCACGGAGGTCGTCATGTATATGCGGATGTCAAGGACGCATGACGTTTGTTTTTCTGGGTTTCACTCTGTATCATTCTTTATTCTGTGGCAATAATAAAGTTGTATTTGAACTTCCGGGTAAGTTGAAAAGTCTAACTGTTGTAATATAGTCGCAAAATATTTTTTTTAACAACAATTAAAACGCAGTGTCAGCGTATTGTAATTTGTTCGAGAATGTCCAACGAACCTACGCAGAGCTAGTGGTACGTCGATTCTCTATCTACAAACGCTAACGCTGGAAAAATGGAGGGCTATGACAGATCCGATGGATACCTTGATCACCTGTCGATAACAAATGTCATTGCCGTACGTTTTCAATTTTCGTAGAAAGAGAATCAACGTTCCACAGAGCTCTTTATCCATTTCAAAAATGCCTGTAAACTAAGCCTTATTAAAATAAATGAATTTTGATTTTTTTTTTGTTCGTGGCACGTCGTGTAGGGACATGGTGACTACCTAGTTTGTTAAAAAAAAATACATACTAGTTACCACCCTACCGGCAAAGACGTACCGCCAAGCGATTTAGCGTTCCGGTACGATGCCGTGTAGAAACCGAAAGAGGTGTGCATTTTCATCCTCCTCCTAACAAGTTAGCCCGCTTCCATCTTACACTGCATCATCATTTACCATCAGGTGAGATTGTAGTCAAGGGCTAACTTGTAAAGAATAAAAAAAAAAAAAAACATACTCATTGTCCTCGTCGTTTACGGCGTAATAATTAAATGTGCAGCACTGATGGACTGACACGAACGTGTGTCGGAAAATCTGGTTGCAGTGATATATCGTGTTCTTCCACATACATCGCTCCAATATGTTGCTGCACACGTTGGTTGACGAAAGCTAAAATACAAAAAATCAGTTGTCTGTAAAGTCGGTTTAAAACAGTTTCTTCGTGTAAAGCTTAAGTAACAGTAAAAGTAGTAAGTAGTAAAGAAGATTTTATTTTTCAGTGAATAAGACCGTCTCTTTTGATTTATGACGTTACTTTGACTGTTACTTGCGATGAAGAAACTGGCCGTTACTGACGATAGTTGAACGTGACAACGTCATGAGAAAATACTGATGTAATGGTTGTATTTTTCAAAAGAAAATGTTCGTTTTTCTAAAATACTGTTCAATAATCTTCATAGACCAGAATATAAGTATATTCTGGTCTGGATAGACTCTCATCATTTATTTCCATTAGGCATGATTGTAGTCAAGAGCAAGCAACATGAAAAAAAATCAGTTGTCTATAAAGTCGGTTTACTGACGATAGTTGAACGTGACAACGTCATAAGAAAATACTAATAGACTTTTGCATTTTTCAAGAGAAAATTTCGTTTTTCTAAAATACTGTTTAATAATCTTTATAGACTAGAATAAACTTTATTTCTTTTAAAATAAGTTGGCAACCCTACAGTGATCCCTCACTGTAGGGTTGCCAACCTTAGACGAGGGATTATAAGACGTTGTTACGTCAATAAAGAAATAACAAATATATCTTTACAGAGGCGGCTTTATCTATTGATTTTTTTTTATTATTCTTTACAAGTTAGCCCTTGACTACAATCTCACCAGATGGTAAGTGATGATGCAGTCTAAGGTGGAAGCGGGCTAACTTGTTAGGAGATGGATGAAAATCCACACCTCTTTCGGTTTCTACACGGCATCGTACCGAAACGCTAAATCGCTTGGCGGTACGTCTTTGTCGGTAGGGTGGTAACTAGCCTCGACCGAAGCCTCCCACCAGCCAGACCTGGACCAATTAAGAAAATCTCAATCTGCCCAGCCGGGGATCGTACCCAGGACCTCCGTCTTGTAAATCCACCGCGCATACCACTGCGCTGAGGCCGTCAAATTCGTCAAAGGGGAGGCCACCTGCGCCTATTGTGCAGGGGGTGCGTTGCACCCGCCGCGCGAGTTGTGATAGCGGGCCTGGGCCCAGTAGGTATAACTTTTTTTTTTAATGAAATCCTCATAGATACCGTCTCGCTACGGGGAGGCATGAAGGTTATGTCGGATTTCAACCGACTAAAACCCCACGGTGTTCCGCCTCGTTGCTTGATGACTCAGCCACGGGAACATTTCGTAAACTACACACTTACATTTTAAAATTTTAAAGTTTGGTTGGTTTATTATTTATTCCGAAATTATTAATTTTAGAATACAAATGTTCTTATGCGTGACCGAATAAGAAATGAGGAGATCCGCAGAAGAACCAAAGTCACCGACATAGCTCAACGAGTTGCGAAGCTGAAGTGGCAATGGGCGGGGCACATAGTTCGAAGAGCCGATGGACGTTGGGGTCCCAAAGTGCTGGAACGGCGACCCCGCACTAGTAAGCGCAGTGTTGGCCGACCAGGTGTACTGACGACATCAAGCGAGTCGCAGGGATTCGCTGGATGCAGGTGGCTCAGTATCGTGATGTTTGGAAGTCCCTACAAAAGGCCTATGTCTTGAAGTGGACGTCCATCGGCTGATATGATGATGATGATGATGATGATCCCGTATATATATACTAACTTACTCTTTTGAATAATGTTTTCATGGTAATTTTGTTTAGCTCCAGAACGTCCTGTAGAATGTTCAGCTCTCTTTTCTCATCAGGCCCAACGGTTTTTAAGGAATGCAATAGTGGGACCAGTCGTAGTGTCTTGAACACGAAATCTGATGTCACGTTCTCAGGCAACATCCTAATTAAACATTATGTAATCAGTGCAACAATATATAGTATAAAGCATCGTTGAGTGCATTTAATTTTGTTTTGAATTATTTCAACAAAATTGAATTACATACATACATACATACATACGAGTAGGTAAGCCGTGATAGCCTAGTGGATATGACCTCTGCCTCCGATTCCGGAGGGTGTGGGTTCGAATCCGGTCCGGGGCATGCACCTCCAACTTTTCAGTTGTGTGCATTTTAAGAAATTAAATATCACGTGTCTCAAACGGTGAAGGAAAACATCGTGTGGAAACGTGCATACCAGAGAATTATCTTAATTCTCTGCGTGTGTGAAGTCTGCCAATCCACATTGGGCCAGCGTGGTGGACTATTGGCCTAACCCCTCTCATTCTGAGAGGAGACTCGAGCTCAGCAGTGAGCCGAATATGGGTTGATGACGACGATACGAGTAGGTATATAATATCAGGGTAAGATTGCTTTAGATGAAGCTACTGTTACACGTGTTCATTCCAAGCACGAAAGCTTATTATTGCTACTTATTAGCATGTGTATCGCAACATATTCAGGAGCATACTTGAAAATAGAATGCTTATTGCTAGGAAATGTAAAATGATGATAAGCACGCTCGTATGGAATATACTTAATAACACGTTTTTAGCATGGTATTTTAGAGCAGTGTAACAGTGCCTTAAGTGACAAAGACTGTGAAGACTAAAATTGTCACTACCCACCTCCGAATATTAAAAATCACATGAAGATTAGTGGACCTTTCAAATAGATTTTTATAGATTACATATTATTATATATTTTATGAGCCATGATAGGCCAGTGGATATGACCTCTGCCTCAGATTCCGGAGGGTATGGGTACGAATCCGGTCTTGTGCATGCACCTCAAACATTTCAGTTGTGTGCATTTTAAGAAATTAAATATCACGTGTCTCAAACGGTGAAAGAAAAACATCGTAAGGAAACCTACATACCAGATAATTTTCTTAATTCTGCGTGTGTGAAGTCTGCAAATCCGCAAGGGGCCAGCTGGTGGACTATTGGCTTAACCCATCTTATTCTGAGAAGAGTAAAAGTTGGAAAAGTAAAAGGTTTTGGTTGTTAGCCGCTCCAGTAATAAGGGCGTGTGTAGTAAAATAACGGTCTTATTCATAAAATTGGATTAAGATTTAAGCCTCAAATGTCTTTACCGTAAAGAAAACTTTAAACTGTAGTTTAAAATTGAGGTTTAAATCTCAATCTATGTTTATGAATATAAAGGTTAAAACAAAAAACATAAGTTCTATGTAGTGGAGCCGAAATTTTAAATACTTTATTCATATGATATATATTATATCCTAGATACTTCGTAGTAGTGTACCTGACATAGTAGAATAATAAGTCAGTTATACTAACAGTTCTAGGGACAATCTTCGGGCTGCACTCTTAGATACAATATTCATATCGCATAGAGTTACCGCTGGAAATGGAATATCCCAAATAACGCCTTGAGTTGTCTCTACCACCTGCGAAATAAGTAGACATAGTTGTATGAGAATACTTTAGCTTGGCAACTTCGTTCGTAACACTCCCGATGCGGGAGCGGGCCGGGGGCGTGTAGCGATGAATGAAAACCCACGGCTGACGCACCTCACTTCCCCGCACGCACGATTTCACACCCGCACAGTCTCGTCACCCGCATATCATGGGAGTGTCATGAACCTGGCAAATCCCACACGTTACTAAATTAGATTTCATCGTATAATCGAATATACTTTGAGTTTTTCCTAATTTTTAGTCAATTTGCTAACTAAGCCTAATTGAAATAAATTTCAATTAGGATTAGTATACAGTACTTTCGAAACGCCAGGTAATAATTAATATTATAAGATAATGGTGATAATAATTAGTCGAAAACTTAAAATTTAATTTACGAGGGTCCTAAACGCGCGTTTGTCCGAAAAGACCCACAACAAACTCGGTCAGGTTTTAGGTTCTGTACCTCAAAAGGAAATAACGAAACCCATAAAAGATCACTTTGACCGTTTGACCAAAGTTGTCACCACTCAGCAAAGGCTACGCTAGTATAGTGTAGTAGAGGTGGTACCCTAAAAAATTATTATACAAGATTTTATTTTACGACTTTGTTCACATTTTTAATATACTCGTACATACTCAAGCCAATTTACAACTTTCTAGTAGTACCTAATAGTCTCTACGCTAAACCGCGGACGGACAGACAGACGGACATGGCGAAAGGATATGGATTCCTTGTGGACTACGTTCGTTATCAACCCATATTCGACTCACTGCTGAACTCGAGTCTCCTCTCAGAATAAGAGGCGTTAGTTAATACGGATTGACAGACTTCACACACGCAGAGAATTAAGAAAATTCTCTGGTATGCAGGTTTCCTCACGATGTTTTTCCTTCACCGTTTAAGACACGTGATATTTTATTTCTTAAAATGCACACAACTGAAAAGTTGGAGGTGCATGCCCCGGACCGGATTCGAAGAACCCACACCCTTCAGTATCGGAGGCAGAGGTCATACAGTCTATCACGGATCACGGTTGTGGACTACGGAACTACCTAAAAACAGGGCACACATTTTTGTAGGAAGTGGGAATTTCAAATTGATGCGACAAATTCAAATAGTGCAGTTCGAATCCTGGACTGTTTATTGTTAATGATCCTACTGTTTTTAAACCCCTACGCAAAAAGAGGGGCGTCAGTGAATTTGAGCACCATTCCCTTTAACTCTCCCTTAACATGGAGTGTTCTTAGACATGTTTGATGAGAATCGGTTTAGCCGTTGAACGTTCTGGGGGTTAATTTTGGTTTAGAATAAAAATATCACAAATATCACAAATATCACTCGAGTGGGATCTCAAATGAGAGCGCACTGAAAGAGAATATTACTAACAACATCGAATATCTGCTCGAGGAGCTAAATCCCACTACACTGCTCCAATTAGCTGGCTTAGAGTGAAAATGCATTTTCAACAATCTCTGTAACATGTTAATGATAATAATCGTGACTGAGGGCTTTACGTTCTCTACAATAGGGGAGTGTAACACCCATGTGGGCAGGATATTAAATTAAATTAATCTATTTCAAGCAGGCATTATTTCAATTATATACCTGAGTAGACATTACTTAATACCTTGGTAGGGCCATGAAATGGGGCTAGGTAGGGAGAACAACACGAGCAGAGGAGGGGAGTGCTAATCGATTGTCAAGGAATTCCTTAACCCTACGAGTACATCCTTTAGTCACAAGTTTAGGACAATGCTCGGAGTTTTTCTCTACCACGCGATGGACCCGGCACCTGAACGGCGAATTTATGGAATGCTAAGATATTTGTCTCATAAACTGCATCGATTGCTGCCGAATGTATTCAATTGGTTGCTTTGTTGTTGAGTGAGCAAATTTTAAGTGTTTCAAAAGAATTCCTTTTAAATTTACCCACCAAAACTTAGTTTCTTTAGTACGAAAAAATTACCACATGATTATGTGGAAGTTTCGGTTTCGGCCGTCCAATAGCCACTGCGTTGCTGACGCTCACCGCCCTCGAGAGGGGACGTGAGATGAGGTCGAGTTTCGAGTCGAGACAAGTTAATTCGCACGAGTTACACGTCTCAGGTTGAACCACAGGGTGGTTTGTTGGACGTGTTTCTGGCGTGTCCAGAAAATTATTGCTCTGTTTATAGGCGATGGTGTCCCACCTATTATCAGGTGCAATGATTTTATACTATTAGATACGTTACGTGCCTACAAAACCACCTCTACAAGTGCTCTAAGCTCAGCTGCTCCACTGGGCGCACACATGCACAATATTGTGTTTACTTATAGTAGTCATCAACCCATATTCGGCCCACTGCTGAGCTCGACTCTCCTCTCAGAATGAGAGGGGTTAGGCCAATAGTCCACCACGCTGGCCCAATGCGGATTGGCAGACTTCACACACGCAGAGAATTAAGATAATTCTCTGGTATGCAGGTTTCCTCACGATGTTTTCCTTCACCGATTGAAACACGTGATATTTAATTTCTTAAAATGCACACAACTGAATAGTTGGAGGTGCATGCCCCGGACCGGATTCGAACCCACACCCTCCGGAATCGGAGGCAGAGGTCATATCCACTGGGCTATCACAGCTCCAGCTTGTGTTTACTTAATATATACTTATAATATGTATAATGTTTATCAGTTTTTACACTTCCTGAACACGTAGACAATATAAGAAAAATTTGTTCGCCTCAGTTTCGACGAGCTAGTGCCATATCTATAGTGTAAAATTATCGATCAGGTAGACTATGTCCGCAAATTATTGCTAGGTAAGTTAAAAAAATATATTAGAGTTTGGCTAATGAAAGTAGATAACGAAATTATCCGCCAAATTTAAAAAATCAAATAAAAACATGCGTTTTCATAATTTGTTTAAATTATGCCTATGATTGTGAATACATTACTACCTATACTATAAGTATAGGTAGTTGTTCCAATATTTGCACCGATTTCTTTTTTAATTTGGGTGATTTCAGTCTATACTTTTATTCGCCAAACTCTAATCAAATACTTACAGTCACGATGGGATTTTTGGCGTACCATCTGTACGCTGTGACTAGAAGAAATCCCGCACATATAATACTGATTCCGACCACGACCGCCCACACGGTCCTAGTAAAAAAAAAACATTTGACTCCAATTAATTCCTTCGCGAACTTCAAACGATACTGGATTCATTTCCCAGCTTTAAGTAATTAGGAATCTAAATTAGTTTATGTCAGTTCTAGTTATTGGATTCGGTGGTGAACAATACGTAAACCCTCTGTCGACATAGTGGTAACACCAAACGATGTATCGGCACGGTACCGTATAGAAACCTTTACTTAACGAAACCTTTAATATTATATTTCCTCGTTGTTTCCGTTCCCGCATTTTATAAAACTCACTTCATTAGTTTTATAACATGCAACTCGTGCTTTAATAACCATCATTATGCAACCGTTACATAATCTACTACTTTAAGAGCGCGCAGCGCGTCGTTACGATATGGATAAAATTCGAAGCGCAAACGAGACGCCGAATTATGACTTTCACGTGAGTGATAAAAATTTTAATAAAAAAATTCAACCGACTTCCAACTCAAAAATTAGCCTAAACTAAATAGCAAAAAATAACATCTTACCTATGTGCTACCTTCTGATCAGTTTGAAGGCGGTGCCAAGCCAGTGATGTTTTAATTTAAGCCGTTTAAATTACAAAATTTCTGTGGTTCTTTCAGAAACGGCTTTTTGGAAGTCGGTTAAAAAGCACGGAGCGATTGACGCGCGACGCAAATTTTATGACGTGAGCGCCAAAACCATTTTTACCTAATTGCAAATAAATTAAACAACATAACGAAAAACAAAACGGCCATGTTCAAGATTTATACCTAATTTTCTATACAAAACAAAAACTTAAGAAAATAAGTTTGCTTTTCCTGAGATTGAAAGCAAAATGTGAGCAAAACATGTATTTTTCAAAAAATAAATTATCGAGAAAAGTTTTACAAATTGTGTATTTTGTATAGTCGTAAATAACACTTTGAAATATCATTTACTCAAATATCAGGCTCCTAACTTTTCCAGAATCTGAGATCCAGAACCATTTGTAACCACCAAATTACATATTGCACACTCTTAAAAAGATCATTTCTCAGCAGTACCTGCCTTCCGAACCCTTGGTAGAGTCTTACAAATAGTCAAACTTGTCGGCTCAAAATTTCTTGTAAACAAAGCTTACTTGAAAATTCTGATTTAGATTTTTAATTTTAACAAACAGAGTACAAACCTTTCAGCTACGTTGAGCCCATCCTTGGTGATGTACTTAAAACCGTGCAGATCCGTCCTCGCACAGAACTCCTTGAATTTTATAGCGGCAAAGTGTCCTAGGGACGTCCGCGGAGGCTCGGCGGTTTTATTTTTTAAATTATACTTCATATTGAGTTTTTGGTGATGTCTGTAATAAACCATATCGCGGGATTTATTTCAGTGTGACCGCATGCAAACTGATCGAGGAATCCGGAATGACAAATAGTTGTTACGTTAGGGTTGTCAGTTGTCGCCCGAATAGTGTATACCCAATAATCTATACTAAAATTATAAAGCTGAAAAGTTTTATTTGAACGCGCTAATCTCAGGATCTGATTTCAAAAGTTCTTTCAGTGTTAGATAGCCCATTTATTTATCCCCGTATTCCTATGGGAACAGGAACCACTCGGGTGAAACCGCGCGGCGTCTACTAGTAATATTATAAAGAGGTAAAGTTTATGTTGTAAGGGGTAATCTCTGGATCTACTTAACCGATTTTGAAAATTCTTTTACTACTAGAAAGCCACGTTTGTGGCTCATAATCATATCAAATCAGAATCATAGGCTATATTTTAGACTTGTATGCTCAAGGGAACGGGAACTGCGTGGGTGAAACCGCGGGGCGTCGGCTAGTATTTATATCTAGTCTACCTATCATCATCAATAAGCACGAGTCTCCTCTCAGAAAGAGAGGGCCTAGGCCTTAGTCCACCACACCCAATGCGGATTGGCTTCGAGCCTACGTCCTTCGAATCGAAGGCAAGGGTTACATCCACTGGGCTATCACGTCTCCTAAAGAAAGTCTTCCTAAACTAAGTGGTAACCCTAGACCGGTAAGCAACAGAACGACCTCCCGTCGATTAGGTATACAACGGTAATTATAAAAGATAGATCGAATAGATACGTCAAATACGTACTCGAATGAAATTGATGGACGTGTAAAGTACCACACAATTATAAAAGGCTTTCGTTAACCCTGTACTGAATAGTATAATTTATTTATTTATTTATTATCATTATAACTTAAACTAGCCTTACAGGTATCACCTAATTCGCTAGCTTAGCAATATATTATGAATCTAAAACTTGATTCTATTTACCTACTTAGTATAACAAATACACCACTCAGCAATCCTTGTGAGTTCACACAGAGTACAATAGAATATGTCAATGTTCTCAGCTACGACGTTCAGAGTGCGAAGTGCGCACGTCAACGGAGCTTTTTTTGCTAAAATTGTACGTCCGTTCCATTGTACGTAAAATGTCAATAGTAGGTAGGGCTTTTGCGAAAGAGTTATACTGAGGAAGTACTACTACTTGTTTTTATCACGAAATATTTGTTTTTCATTTAATGGGACTATAGGTATACAAGAAAAAACATTAGAAGCAATAGATACCGCGATGCAAATAGTAGTAATGGGATTACTACAGAGTACCGGAGAGTACTCAGGGAGAACCGAATTTTTATAATAAAAATAATCATAAAGCCGAACGTAAAACCTCCTCCTTTTTGGAAGTCGGTTAAAAAAAAGGAATTCAACCCTTTATTCAAGGTGGCGGAAAATGCACATAGAAAATCTTGGTCAACAATTTAAAGGTACCGTGAGCCGTGATAGCCCAGTGGATATGACCTCTGCCTCCGATTTCGGAGGGTGTGGGTTCGAATCCCGTCCGGGGCATGCACCTCCAACTTTTCAGTTGTGTGCATTTTAAGAAATTAAATATCACGTGTCTCAAACGGTGAAGGAAAACATCGTGAGGAAACCAGAGAATTTCTTAAATCTCCGCGTGTGTGAAGTCTGCCAATCCGCATTGGGCCAGCGTAGTGGACTATTGGCCTAACCCCTCTCATTCTGAGAGGAGATTCGAGCTCAGCAGTGAGCCGAATATGGGTTGATAATGAAGCTTTTCTAGGCTCCCCCAAGTCATATCAAAAATTCAGCTAACTCGGTTAATTTGCATTTCCAATAGGTATTAGGTATAACTACTGGACTACTAATACCTATAATTAATATGCATCGGTCTATTTTGACGATTTACTAGGGCTAAGCCTCCCTCCATATAAGAGAAGGAATATAGAGCGTAAATCCACCACGCCGCTCCAATACTGGTTGGCGGGCTTAGAGTAATAATGTTCTACTATTTAACAATCACTATCAAATGTTAATAATGGCCGGGGCGGGATTAACACCGCGAACTTTCTGACTCCGGGCTGAGAATTTTTACTGTAAATTTCTAGAAAGAAAGAAAAGCTCGACTCAGAATTCAAAACTAGGACCTCAAGATCCGAAGCCTTAATGACGATAACCACGAACTGTAATGTAACGAAAAAAAATGTATGTGCGTATAATATTAAATAAATAAAACAAAAACTCCGGTAAACATATACAGGGTTATTTATTAACCTATCCCTATACCAACTAGAGTACAGTAAATAAATACCCATCGTACATATTGTAGGTACCAATTTCATATTAATAATCCTTCGTGTGATTATAATCAGAGCTAATGATACCATATTTAATTTTCATGCTCAGCGTTAATTAAACCTACTTAAAGCCTTAATTCATAATTGAATATATATGAAAAGCACTTTCAATGACCATGTTAACTGGCCAATTTTTAGGATTCCGTAGTCCACAAGGAACCCTTATAGTTTCGTTATGTCCGTCTGTCTGTCCGCCCGTCCGTGGATTAGTGCAGAGACGATTACTACCAGAAAGCTGTAATTTAGCATAAAATAGGTAAAATCTTGAAAAATATTTTTATGGTACTTTTAGGCTTTATTTTTACGTACTTTTTTACTCGTTTATCTCATACTTGTGGGGTTCCGTTGGATAGGTCTTTGACAGATATGACGGGTCTTCTACCACTATTTTTCAATTTACGGATCAGTTTGTAAAACATTAAAGTTTTAAGAGTTAATTTTTGTTAGAGTCAAGTGTCCTACCAGCTGAATGGAATGACCGCGTGGTGCCCAGCCCCGGATACGGGGATAATATTATACAGCCTATAGACTTACTCTATGAATGGGCTATCTAACACTGAAAGAATTTTTCAAATCGGACTAGTAATTCCTGAGATTAGCGCGTTCAAACAAACAAATTCTTCATCATAATATTAATATAGACTAGCGGATGCCCGCGATTTCGTCCGCGTGAAACCCTACTACTACCCTACCCTACTCCCACTCTACCGCTATGCTACCAAGGGGAGTGGGGACTCAACCCTATCCCTAACCTACTCCTACCGTACCCAACCCCCACCCCCCTCCTAAGGAAGCTTATAAAATGGAGTAACTTCTCCCGTTTTCCCAACATTTCCCTTCACTGCTCTGCTCCTATTGATTGTAGCGTGATGAAAGTATACTATAACCTGCCCAGGAGTATGAAGATAATTGTACCAAGTTTCGTTAAAATCCGTCGAGTAGTTTTTGTTTCTATGACGAACATCAGTCAGACAGACAGACAGACAGACAGTATCAGTATCAGTATTCAATACCGTCTTTACCATAAGGGCACACGGGGCCCGTGCCCAGGGCCCCTGCTCTCAGGGGGCCCCGAAGGATTGACAATATTCTTCAAGATGTTGACTAATGATATACCTAATAGAAGATTTTGCTCAACAAAATCCCAAAAGAAACTGTTATCGTAATCGTTACCAAAAAACCAGCAGCATTCTAAGATTATTAATGACATATTCGATTACCTATAATAAATGGCTATACTTAGTAAATAAAGTTAGGGGTAAAAGCAAATTACTTATAATTCGCTTTTTTTTCTTTCCAAAAGGGCCCCAAACTCTTGTGTGCCCAAGGGCCCCAGCCTAGCTTAAGACGGCGGTGTCAGTATTGATCACTAATCTCCCTCTGATAGTTATTTTGGAAATATATTTCTTGTACAGAATTGATCTCTCTTCAGATTTATTAAGTTAGTTTTGAATAATTTGATAAGTAATCATGGAAAGGCTAAAGACATGTAATCAAAATCAAAGGAAAGGAAAAACATGTTTCTTATTTTGGCAACTTTTTATTTTATACGTCAACATAGTTTAACACTTTACAGTTTAATTTAAAAAGTTACATTTGTAAAATTCTTTAAAAATAAAATATTTTTATAATTTTTTTATAAAAATACAACAATTATATAAATGAAAAAATATATATATTAAAATAAAATATGTATTTATAAAATAACTGCATACTTTAAAGGTTTTCAAGTTTTTATCAAACTATATTTACAAAATTACGTAGCACCTGTTTTAAAGGGAAAGAACGTATTCTATGATTATATATTTTAATACAAATATTCTGTAGTACTACTACCTTTCTAATGGCATTTTACGAAGACAATATACACAAGCGTAAGTACAAATCTAAACAATTTGTTTAAAAAAATATATACATATTTACATCATGCTCGTATGTAGGATGTATATTGTATATTATGTTTTGTTCGTATTCTAATAATCCTTTAGTTAACATACAGATTTGATACATCTTTTATCTATTTTAAACATTTTTACAAAACTTCTTTTATTTAAGGCACTCACGTTTTTGTATATAATATACATTTAATATATAAAATTATCATGTAAGGCGTTTGTTTGTTTGTTAGCAAACTCCTCCGAAACTGCTGGATTATATGTGTACATATTGGGTAGGTCTGAGAATTCATATAAGGGCAACCCACATTTTTTTTTTTAACAAAGAAGATGTCCGAAATTGGGCCAAATTCAGAATGATACAGAAATGAAAAATGTACTAAAAATCTTGTATAGATATTTTACTAGATTGCTCCATTAAAATCTAAGCCTATATATTGGGTTAACAGGGAAAATAAAGTGATTTCATTATTTTCACACCGATCGCAGTGATTTATGTATCCTCTTTCATGCGTATTTCACTGATTGTCAGTTGTCTTTGTCAACGCTGTTGTTGTCAATGTCAATGTCAATCAAACTAAATTTTGACCCGTCTAACATCAACCCCTATTTATTAATAGTGATAAGGCAAATCAAATCAATCTTTGGTCATCTGGTACATCACAAATTACTGCCTTTCCACTTTCATTAAGCACATGATAAATTTTTAATAGTGATGATCTGAAATTCGTATTATTTTCCGTAAGACGCAGTATATGATGGAACATTTTATCATGTTATTCTTTAAAAAATTTTAAGCCTTACTTCAACGAAAGCGATAGCATAAATATCCCTTTCTAAGATAACGATATAATTTTGTCTAAATATTAATCTCTCTCTCGTTCCATTGCAACGAATTGTTTTCGAAGCGTTAGCGTTTGTAGAAAGAGAATCGACGTGCCACGTACCCAGAGGCCCTGCCCTCCTAGCTAAGTGGCACGTCGATTTCGATTCTACAAACGCTAACGCTTCGAAAACAATTACGACCTGACGATAGCAAATGCCATTCATATGAATGACATTTGCTATCGTCAGGTCCCGTGATCAAGATCTGTCATTCTAATACATTTTTATAGTTTTCGAAGCGTTTGCGATCGTAGAAAGGGAATCGACTTGCCACCTAATTCCAATATTAAAGGATTATTGAGCAATTCTACACACAAACATTACGCTTGGTATGAAGCAACAACTTGCTTAACTTATAAATTATGTAAGGATTTTATCAAAAAAATGAAAACAGATTCCACGCGTAAACGGAAGTCCGGTGGTAGTTACATATTTAGCACCCGTTTTAAATATCGACTCAACGGTCACGGAGTATTTTTCAGAGGTGTATAATTTGTTAAAATCTATAAATAATTATGACCTAATTATATGTCGGATTATATCTCTGAATTAGAGATGAAATTGCTTAAAAGAAATATATTTTGCGCATGACTGAAGGGCTAGGAAAATGCTAACCTACCTCCTCCTCCTTCCTTATAGGGAGCATACTGCTCTAGTGTGGGTTGACGGGCTATATATGATTAATTAAATTTATTCTAATACTATTAATATATATGTCGGAGGAAGTACTGAGTTGGTTGTATAAAAGCAAAACCAAACATTGTTAATAAGGTTGTTCAAAAGAGTGGATAGCAGGTTTTTGAAAAGAGCTACATTTGATTAAAGAAATTATCAAAATTCTTTAAAAGTAGAATTTTATATTGTTTTTTATTTTGTTTTACTATTCTGTTTTTCCTCTCGTTGACTAGCTCTATAAATTGAGCATTGATCTTGTATAATTCTAGCTGACGCCGCGCGGTTTCACCCGCGTGGTTCCCGTTCCCGTAGGAATACGGAGATAATATATAGCCTATAGTCTACCTCGATAAATGGACTATCTAACACTGAAATAATTTTTCAAATAGGACCAGTAGTTCCTGAGATTAGCGCGTTCAATTAAACAAACAAACTCTTCAACTTTATTATATTAGTACCTATGGATTTGAGTTCTGAAATAACCTCGTAGTGAGATCAGCTAGCTGGTCGTTAATTTTTCTCTTATTTATTTATTTATCAACTTTTTTTTTTAATTATCGACATTGTTATTAAAATTTCTGGTTGTTATATTGTTAAGTTAAAGGCTTGTGTGAAATTGTGATTAAATTTGCACGTAACCCTTATCAAGCCGAGATAGGTTAATGACAAAGATGTCCAGAAAAATCATAAAAGAATAGCGTTTTCTCCGATATATATATATAAGAAACTTAGTACCTGATATCACCAGTGCAGTTTATTTGTCCCCATTTTTGTCAACTTTCACTAAGCATTTGTTTAATTAAACTACAGCACTTGCTCTTAGTACTAATAATCCATCGTTACCGATTAGTTCAAACTGCATATAGCAACTGCAACACGTGGCAACTGCTAGATACTGAATTATGCACGGACTTCGTGGACAGTATACCTCTTTCCTTTTACCATATAACAAAGATAGAGATAGAAGATTTTAAATGCCACGATACAAGATGGCGTCGACGTCGACCATATGGGAATATATGGTCGATTTTAATTTCAAATTATATTACTAACTACATTTACAAAGTTCCCTTGTATTACTATTTCTTAACTATGTAACAGTAAATATATATAAATCTTTACAAAATACTTTATAAAAATATAAATCTTAATCTACAACATAGAACTAATAAATTTCAAAACTTGTATATTTTGGTAACATTGTAAATGTTCATAATCCTCGTACGTAAAAAAAAGTTTATTGAAGGAATGTAAACAATTAAATTGTAATATATTATACAATAGTTATACGAGTAAAACATCCATAGAATATTAAAACAGTAAACAAAAATAAGATACGCACAAACGATAGTAAAAACATTTTTTATAAACGACTTCTTGAAACAGGGTTCAGTGTTCGATCCGTGATTTTCTTTAAATATACAAACATAACTAAAAAGTTGGAGGTGCATGCCCTAGACCGGATTCGAACTCACACCCTCCGGAATCGGAGACAGACGTCATATCCACTGGGCTATCAAGGCTCTAGTTATAGAATACTCTATATATATGCTATTGATCTGACCCATGAAACTCCTATGGCATCGCAAGCAATTTGACACGAGTGAAGACCACGCATGCGCCATCCCATTTTATTGACAAAGTAACCATCTCGAAACTATTAACAATATATCTGATTTGAAAAAACAGTACAAAATATATATAAATTGCATAAAAAGTGAAAAATCTTAATGTATTATCATAAACAACCATAACTTCTTAATTTGATGTCAATATAGTTGATGTCATTTGATTTGATGTCATAATTGAATATCGATTGTAAAGTGTTTTGAAACCTATTTCCAAATAATGAAATGTGTGTGTGTGTTGTCATTAAATAGCTATTCAATGGTGTTCGAATAATTTTCAACTAACAGTTTATTAACTATGTTTTAAGTTTTATAAAAGACAATACTTTTTTTTTAATTATTCGACTTGAAATATATAAACTTTATTTTAATTTTATTAAAAAAATTAAAATGGAAGTGATATTAAATTAGCAGCTTTTCATAAATAAATACATATATTGGCACTTATTTAAAATGATGATGAAAAAATGTTTGTTTAATACTTTGGCTAATTAATGAAAAGGCCTTATTTAAATCCGATTAAAAGAGACTTTTACAGACATAAATTAAATATCAAATGTATTTTCAATTCTCAATTTAATATTTATTTAAAAAGAAGCTTGCCCTTCAGTTGTTTTTTTTATATTCGATATAATGAACTAAATTTCTAAGTATCCTAAGTATCCAAGTAACGAATCACTATAGTTCATTTTAATTAACCTAAAATAAATTTGAAGTGTCAAGTGATTATAAGCACGCGTCGCGAGTGGTATAATGTTATGAAACGTTAATCACGTAAGTATGTAATCTAGTATCACCGAAAATACCTCTCTTCCGTTCGGGACGAAAAGAAAGAGTAAGCAATATTTTCGATATCGCCAATATTGGTCGACAATATTTTGTATGTCATTTTCCCTTTGGTGTAAGCCGCATAAAAGTTTGTTCCTAAAGAACTATTTGCTTGACGTTTTTAAATATCAAATATTATTGTCACAATGATACACTATCAGCTAGGTTATTTTTTAGTACGATGTTGTATAAATTATAACAAAATTTATTAACGATTCAAAATGAGTGTTTTTAATGAATACATGATTTTTTGACTTTATTATCACTATCAATAATTACTTATACGAATTATTTTTCTATATTTTAAAGGATAAGATACCTTTAGGGAAATATTTTGAGTTAGATATTAATTTTTTTAATCATTTCAGGTTATTCTGTCAATTACTATTCGTTTGTGCGTATAAGCGCATTGCATATTTCTTTACACAATATATACAATTTAGTCAGCGGCGGGGCAAGACCAGAATTTGATACGAAAAAATTCCGAATATTGAACAATATCCTTTATGAACTTCTAGACCTAGAGCCTAGACAACGGCCAATACGAGTCCAGCTTACCCCGCTTCTGGTAAAAATAATCGCTCCATGTATTTCTTGTACGTATACAAATACGTACGTATATTGTACATTTACAAATGTATTTACACGTTATAAACTTAAAATGACTATAAATGCTTTGTGATATTTTGCGGACTTTAAAAATAAGCAAACAAATATTTTCAAGATAGGCGGTTATGAGATGTACAAGTAAATAAGGGTTAGGAGCCGCCAAAAATGTTTATTTTGACTTTCAAACTTACATTATGTAAAATCTAAATTATAAAACCGTTAAACTTGAAATATTTTGTTACTTATTTCATTTTAAAGTTTTAATTTTTACGTAATGACATGAAAAATAAAACTTTAAATGATACTTAATGACGTAATATTTTTCATAATACCTATTTACTTCCTTTATAGCCACATTATTACTAGAATTTTGCTGACTATTTGTCACAATCTGACTCCTCAATACAAAATAATATGTACGAGTAATCCGTAATTTTTTTGGCAATCTTATTAGATTTTATATTTTATAGTAGTACTATTACACTAATCCAGCCCTTTTGATACCCATATTGATAAAGAGATTAATAGAAAAGGTATAGTTATACATTAATAATAATCTTGTTTTTTTTTTTTAATTTTAAAGAGATTAAATTTTATCCTTGGAATTTAAGATTCAAAATATATTTCTACTAACTGCTATTATTTGACATACTAACTAGTCACGTCAAAGTATGAGTCATACTCATTGCAAACAAATTGAAAATATGTATATATATACAGTGAAAACTCTATGTAACGTCACTCGATTTAACGTCAAACTCGCTAAAGCGTCAAAATCATGGCTTTGATTGGTTAAGCTTGCTTTCCATACAATGATACACTCTATATAACGTTGTACTCGCTATCTATAACGACAATTAAGTAATAAAAAGTATTCTTTAAGTTCCCAAAATTAGTTAAAAAAAAATTAGAAAAAATACTTTTGTCGCTTTATTATCCTAGCCCACAATAAACTCGACTGTCGGCAACATACAAAAAAACACATTCCAAGAAATTCGTTCTTTTGTTTACAAATTGGGATTGGGATTACATGTGTACACTGTTGCTGACCATGAATAATAAGTAGAAGTCATGGACTTAATACGTTATCATATTCTTAGTTGTTCACAAACTATATAGTAAACATGGCTAATAAAAGAAAATCACTGTGTACTGACGAAAAAGCTTACCCTTACATTTTTCTTCTGTCCATATAACGACCACTCTCTATAACGCTGCAAAATTTATAATCCCTATAGTGTCGTTATATAGAGTTTACACTGTATATTGAATTTTAGTAATTCCGCATTTTGGAATAAATGCAAAGTTCAATGGGAACTCCTTTTAGGGGTATTTGGTATTAAAGCGTCAGCATCACTAAAATTGCTCACAAAGTGCGGCCACTCTTTAATAATATCGAAAACTTTATCACCAGGGCTCAATGTGGACATCAATTGTCTATGAGCAAAAAGTTTATAGTCCTTCCTTAGTTTTCCTAATTTTACACCCTGTTTGATAATTTTTTCGCACGCTTCAATTTGCTGTTTCGGCGGTGAGTCGTTGTTGAAGGTACCTATGAAGGCTATGCCGATACTATACTTGTTGTATCCCTTAGTATGTGCGCCCTCATAGTCCCAGCCACGACCGAAGTATACTGACCCGTCACCTCCTACTAAGAAGTTGTATCCGATGTCGTACCAGCCTCTCGACTCGACGTGGAACGATTGTATCAGCCGTACCCGTAGAACACATTGGCTCTGAAATTATTTATACAAATAATCTACTTTAAAATAAATATACAAAGATTAAAGAGTTTGCAATGTCAGAAAGAGACTACAATCACAATTGCACATAGCATCATCATTAACAACCCAAACCGGCATACTGTTGAGTACGAGTCTCCTCTTAGAATTATAGGGGTTAGGCCCCACCATCCTGGCCCAATGCGGATTGCACTATATTTGGCACAAAATTATTCATACTTAGGGCCACAAAAAAAAACGTTGTTTACTCTATGGCAAACAAAAAATATCCTGTAGTTCAAGGTTACACACAGTAGTACTGACAGATACACTACGATCCAAAATTCAATGCACCTATTTTTCGTAATGCCATTTTATAACAGAACGGCGAGAACTTATTCAAGGTCCTTTGTAGATAGCGGACTATAATATAATATAATTGTTTATATATTTTTATATAAATTTACCCTAAGTCCACACACTTGCATCGGAACTGCGTGGTCAGTCTAAGCTTCATACCCACTCCTATAAAAAAGGTTGCCTGTTGTGCCGTCAAAATTGACTGATAATCATGATAGATAGCGGTTTACATAGATGGAGGTTGTGGTATGCCTTTCGGGTCAATAAATAATATATATGTATATAGTACACTATCAAAATAATGACTCATGTCACAAAAGGCACATCATTCGCAATATCGTGCGACGCAACGTCAGGAATTCCCCAATATATACGATTATAGTATGAGCAGGGGCGAAGCTAGCGCCGTATCAGCCGTATCAATGATAAATGGCCCCCGGACTACAAGGGCCCCTTGTAACAAAAAAAACATTGGTCTTTGATATTGTCTTAATTAAAATACGAAATTCAAAAATTCATGAGAACTTTTTATTTTTAAAGATTCCATTGTTTAATGAATTTTTTTTTTCAAACATTAACTATTTTGTACCTTATTAACATTAAAAGATTTACCACATATTTACATTTGTTGCAAAATTACTTGAAGTATTTTGTGTTATTTCAAATCGAAATATTTAAGATAACCTGAGATATCGCGAGTACAAGTCAAAATTTTATTAAATTTGAAAATTAGAAACATAGACATTTTCATTATTTCAATGTTCCCGCATTCAAACTCAAAAAAAATATTACATCTTGTAAATGCTCATGTAGTTATGCTACAACAATAATTTTGGTACCAATTTAACATTGTGATGAAAGAGTTAGGGGTAATTAAAAAACTACAGAGGCTTTGCCGCTCGTCTATTGAGCCCCCTAACAAATTTTTATACAGAGCCTCTCTAAAACACGCTACGCCACTGATATAGTCTTAGAACGGAAGCATGCTATAGCCCGACATACTTAATTTTATGAAGGCTGATAGTTTGCGAGCCTATTCTCCTAAAACAGATAAGTACGGTAGCTAATATTAAAAAAAAATATTAGTGGTGGCTTTGGAAGGTGGCAGTTTCAAGGGACCAATATCCAAGGCAAGCATGGCAGACTTCACACACGCAGAGAATTGAGAAAATTCTCTGGTATGCAGGTTTCCTCACGATGTTTTTCCTTCACCGTTTAAGACACGTGATATTTAATTTCTTAAAATGCACACAACTGAAAAGTTGTAGGTGCATGCCCCGGACCGGTATCGAACCCACGCGCTCTGGCTCAGATTCCGGATTCCAGATATCAAGGCACGTACAACAATAATGATGTTAAAAACAGGACTAAATTAACCTGGGTATGACAGCTCTCGGTGGCAGTGTGAGTGATGATAACCCAGGGAACCGGTTGAAGCAGCCTATCCAGTTCACCTTCCACTGGTTGCGCCAACCAATCTGTGCGCGACACTATCCTCAAATGATCAGGGGCAATTAATAGGGGATCCCCTGAAAATTATAACAATAGTATTAAAGTTTAAAATTAATTCAATTTTGTCACATCATGATTCATGGATTCGGCTAATAATAGCTGTTGATGAGGCAATGTAATACATATCAATACTATGTGGTGCCTATGGCTATGTAACGGTTATCGGAACGCGTTTTTAAATTTCAATAGAATGTCTTAAATGGTTCTAAAAAAAAGCTTATGAACAAAGTATTTGTTTTTATTTCACATGAGTTTGCTAGATATGACATCATATACATACATTTCAGATATAGAGCATTCAGAGCCTCAATAGCTCTAAACCCATGGGTTTGATTTGTGCCCATTAAACTAATGTCGAATCTATTATAAACAAAAGTCTTTACATACGACTTTCTTTAAAGTAAAAGTGAAATATATACATTGAGTTATCATTTCAATTTGCTGCTAGTAATTCTGCATGCTAAGTAACAACAGTAGTAGTTAAAATATTAGGCTCGTTATCATTCATACACCTTCAATCTCCAATTCATACGTGCTTACATATTTCCGTAAAATTAAACACAAATTCTACAATATGCATTATGTATATGGCATTCATTTTGATTCCCATCACACAAAGTATTTAATGTAACAGACATAAAGACAATTTTAAACTTATATATTAACAATCTGACATCAACAAAATATGTGGCTAAAGCTTTGATAGAAAGAATGACATTCTGCGAGACGCGAGAGGCTGTGATTTTGTGATGATTGATATCATACCTTCGTTGTTGCATTGCATGCAATACTTATCCATGCAATTTTCATGAACCATAGTCTTCCTTATATCATTAACCAGTCTAGTACCGATGGCTTCCTTTGTTAGTAATGAATAAGAAATTAACATAAATGTTAATGGCAACAGGATAACTGATATGATAATGACTTGATAACTCTCAGAACAGAATCCCACCACCGGTGTATTGGCTGAAATAAACATAACAAGCTTTAAAAACACCTGTTATTATATAAAATGGTACTCGAAAATGTTACAAACATTTTATACCATAGTATAGATAGTAGTGAGGTAAAATTATGTCAATATTGATATGTGGCAGTGTTTTAGTAATTACAAATCCCATAATATTTTATGCTTATTGCAATATTGTTATTAATTATATTTTACATTTAATTTGACATAACATTGAATAAAAAGGTCAAACGGGAAGATAATGCCTCAAGTCCTTGTTTTGCCTTTGTACTTGACCTTGTGCAATAAAGTATTAGAAACTAATAATAACATGAAAAGTTTAAAAAACACGCTTGATACCCGTATCATGGGGGTGCATTTCAAATAGCCTGTCCGCCATCTTGGACGTCTGCCATATTGAATTTAAGTCACTTTGCTATTTTTTTTGTATTCCTGACAGCAAACCCTTTCATTCAATATCCATATCATGAGGGTTTGATACAGCTAGTCCGCCATCTTGGGGAGGCCGCCATATAGGATTTGTAATGACGTTTTTTAGCTAGTCATGTATTGTCATCAGAACTCAGGGCGTGTGCAAAATTTCATCGAAGACCGGGAAGTGGGTTAAATTAAGATTCCAAGTTTTCTTACTTACATAGTTACAAGTGAAGCTAATGTGAGCGTGTTAATACCCCCTAATAACATTGACTTTTTGATTAATTAACATGCTGTGCGCATGTGTGTCATGGGTACAACACCAAGTGTGTGATATGAGTATATTTTTACCTCTCAACTATGAGTATACTTATAAATAAAAAACACAATATTAAATATAAAAGAAAAATCCACAATCCAGTGCAATGCAAATCAATGTTAGTGCACATAACGAATCCCTGAACCTTGAGCCATTTTCAATCATATAATATGTATTATATAGAAAAGTAATCTCAGTCTTAAATAACATCCATACTTATTATCAATATGATGGATATTGGATGTGTTTGTTTGTTACAATTTCACATTATGTTACAAATAAGTGCTTACTCTAACCAATTATAGTAAGGACTTCTTTGTAAATATAATGATTCCAATAATAATCCTTAAAGAAATATTTGTCAGACAGTGAGAGATCAATATGCAGGGAATTAAATTTTTTGGAGAATAACTTGGACACATAGGATGGGATTGAACACTTTCTTCGACAAGCAAATCAGACAAAAGACAATAATAAAATTTTTACGATTATACACCTACTTTGCATACCGTCCCCATAGAGCAAAAAGTCATTAACTTGAAATTCACTACTTGAAATACAAGTGTTGAAAGTTTTTGTTTAAATATAACTTTATTTGCTTTTATATAATTTTATGTACATAACCCTAATTTGAATCTTAATATATAAATGCAAAAGGTCATTCATCACGAAATCTCGAAACCACTTGAGTTACAAAGATGAAATTTTCCAGGGAGGTAGTTTATAGTTAGTAGACCTCCGCTAAGAACGGACTTTGCAAGAGGACCGGATTAAGGAGGTCTAAGGTTGGACGAAGTCGCAGGTGTCCGCTAGTATACTATAACAGTTTGTTTTATACTAGCAATATAAAACAAAAAACGTTTAATAACAGACAAAAGTAAAAATATTTATTTATTCATGATTTTTTTTCTATAAAATCACTGACTTAGTTCTGAGTAAGTAATTGTCAACCTGTCAAGTGTAGTGATTTTTAAAGTAAACAGTCATTCATTGCTTTAGATAATTTTGAACTAACTGATACTTACGAAATGTGTATGCTTTAACTATTAAGACGTATTAAATAATATTAAACTACTAATAAAACTATTTTAATGCAATGCATAAATGCAACACTTGATAGTGTTTAATATTGAAATAACTTAAGTTAATTCCCCAATAGGCACTAGTTTCCAAAGGGTAGACATAGTTACTTTGCACATTTCATAAAACGAAAACTAAGGCAACTACAAAAACAACGGTTAGTCCAGACATTTAGAGAAAAAAATGTTGATTTTAATGAAATTTAGAAGTCAAAATGGTAATTTTGGGACTTAGTGACTTTTTGCTATATGGGTATGGTATAGTGAACAAAGTAATACAATTATTAAAGTCAGTTTCTTCTTGGTTAAAGTTAGTTAGTTACCACTTACCAGTAGGGTCTGATGAGGTGAAGTCTGGCTGTGTATAGCCATTTGTGGGCTGTTGTTGTTCATACTTATTTTGCAGCACAAGTACAATTGCTATTATACTTCCTATAACAGTTATGCATACTGCAGAGAATGTGATTTTGTGCCATACTAAAATTTGTTCTTTCTTGTCTACTGTAAAACATGAGATAAAACATATTGATGAGTATTTAAATTTCGAGGTTAACACATGACAGCCCAGTGGGTGACCTCTGCCTTTGATTTGAAGTGTATCAGTTCGAAGCTGGTCGGCCTAATCCCTCTCATTCTGAGAGGAGGCTTGTGCTCAACAGTGAGCCAAATATGTGTCGTTAATGATGATTTAAATTTTAAAAGTAGTAGACACAACTTTAGTGGAATGTAGATCTGATCATAGTTCATCATGATCAAAGATAAAGTGTTTTAACAAAATCTATACTAATATTATAAAGTTGAAGAGTTCGTTAGTTTGTTTGTTTGTTTGAACGCGCTAATCTCAGGAACTACTGGTCTGATTTGAAAAATTCTTTCATTGTTAGATAGCCCATTTATCGAGGAAGGCTATATTTTATCCCCATATTCCTTTAGGAACGTGAACCACGCGGGTGAAACCGAGCGGTGTCAGCTAGTGATACTTTATGGGGTATTTTTTTTGCTTTTGGGGTAAATAACCTTATAAAAGAAACCTGCCAAATCTACTTGACATGGTTTTCCATAAAAGGCAAGGTGAGAAACACTAATTTTTTATTATATTAATTAATGATATCTTAGACAAATAGAATACTAATAATATTAAACCATACAAATGTCAAGAAAGAGAATTGTAAAAACTACATAAACATATAATGTAAGTAAACACAAATTTGTTGTGCAAGTGCATGTGTCCAACTTTTTGCATTGCTTTTGTAGGCACATAACATACCTGATACTTAATACTAAATAATAAATAGTTGATTTGGTCATTAATGTCAAATTCTGAGATTTTGCTAAAAATTACAGACTCTCCAATTAGTTCAGCAGATGTAGGGTTAAGGTATTCCTTGATGATCGATCAACACTCCCCTTCTCTGCTCGTGTTGTTCTCCCTACCTATCCAAATTTGGTAAATTAGAGCAGCTTTGGATACTCGTTCTAGCTTGGAATTAGCTGCACTTCTAGAGAGGCCAAGGTTTAAAGACCTTGGCCTCTCTAGAAGCAAGGCAAGTTATAGATAGATTTTGCTGGTAATCCTCTCGCACCTACTTCTATGGCGTACAGACTAACTACATAGCCAATTTTAGTTAGTTCATCTGTTAAGTCATAATATTTATTCACTTTTAAACTGTGGTCCTTCGGAATGTTAGTCTCCCACGGCACAGTGAGCTCTACAAGTACTATTCGCTTTGTTTGTTTGGACAAAACAAAGAGAAACAGTGCTCTAAAAATCACAAATCAACAAAACACATTGATAACTCATGAGTACACAACCACTTCATTTAAATATTTATCTTATTATGATTCAAAAATGAAAATTTAGATAGGATTAACATTCCTGAATTACTTAGAGTTTTTCTTCCTAAGACGTAAACCCCAATATATGTTGTGAAGACAAAATGACATATTGTCGACCAATAGCGGTTGAATTTTTTAAATTAGTGCTTTTTTAGTTGCAGTGGGACAAAAGAGTGTTGTTTTCAATGTACCTTTGTTAGTCAATGATAGGTCATCTACCGACTGGATTATTCTGATAGCAACATACTAAATGTCCCCTTCCATACTGGTTGTAGATAATATAAAATATTAATATATTAACAATAGCAATAGCCTATGCATAGTGGGGACTATGCATAGGCTATTGCCCATAAAATAACCACACTGAGCATGCAGGTTGGTAATTTCTTGGAGGTCCATGCAAGAGGCCTATGTCCAGCAGTGGATGTCTGTGGGCTGATAAAGTAACCCCCACTAGGTGGACCGAAGTCATCAAGCGGGTCGCAGGGAGGTGCTGGATGCTCAAGACAGTTGGAAATCCATGCAAGAGGCCTACATCCAGCAGTGGACGTCCATCGGCTGATAATGATGATTATGATAAAATATCAATTAACTTACAATTCTCCTGCTTTTTCCCATTAGTAGAATGGGCGGCTGTATTCTCATCATCAGTCCTAATGTACGAACAATTGTCTACACCTGTTTTGATCTGTTTTATAGTCACGGGTCCATTGAAATATGTGTTGTTGCCAAATTGAACATTCTCAGAGTTTGATATAGCGACTCTACCAAACGATGGCACAGTATTGTGTATCAAATCGGAAGGTATAGGCGATATGGCGTTAACATTGCTAAGGATCTTTGAGACTTTTTGTTTATCCGAAATATTGTCGTCACTATCACTATTCACGTCGGTTACAGTAACGTCCCCCAAGTCTCCTGCTATTTTGACGCCGAGATTTACACCCGAATTGGATCTATCTAGTTTGACAGCCATTTTAATTTATCTAACATTTTTGTTGTAAAATTTTGTTCAGTTATCTACTATTTTATAGACAATAATTTGCAATCTAAACAGTAAACACCCATATAATATTTAAACAGGAAAATGGAAAACAATAAAATTAAATCTCACAACAATCCCACAATAAACACAAGACCACGGAGGCACAAACCGCACAAACGTCAAAAGAGATCACAGATTAATAGATAATACTACGTACTCTTTGATACAGACCAATGACCATAGCTTAAGTACATTGTGTTTATTGTAATAGAGACCACAGGTAAAAAAGGTGCTGCCATCTAGTTCTAATTACACAAACTAATATAATATGTCCAACTTTTTAAAATGTCAGTACATTTTGAAACGGTATTACATACATATATACAAGCTGTCTCGTAAATAGTATTTTGAGATTTGTGAGAGCCGTGATAGCTTAGTGGACATGATCTCTGCCTCTAATTTCGGAGAGTGTGGGTTCGAATCCGGTCCGGGGCATGCACCTCCAAATTTTCAGTTGTGTGCATTTTAAGAAACAAACGGTGAAGGAAAACATCGTGAAGAAACCTGCCTAGCAGAGAATTTTCTTAATTCTGTGCGTGTGTGAAGTCTGCCAATTCGCATTGGGCCAGCATGGCGGACTATTGGCCTCAACCCTCTCATTCTCAGAGGAGACTCGAGCTCAGCAGTGAGCCGAATATGGGTTGATAATGATAAATTGATGAATGATAAGATTTGTAATCTTGAAATTTAATAGAGTTTAAAGTAAAGACAGAAATCGTCAGCTAAATTAAAAAATATCGGAGTAAATTCTCAAAATTATAGCGCAAATATTGAAATAACTAATAAGTTTGATATTTATAGTAAGACGACACCCCATCATAGATGTCTACTGGAGAAAATAGATGATTATATTAATTTGGCAGTAGATTTTTAAATATTGAGTTGTAAAACTGCTAACTGTTAACTGCTTTTATTAAAATCTTAGCTTTAATATTTAAACATTTTTTGTATTATAGTGAATAGAATAGTTTATAAAGAATGAAGAATAGTTTATAAAGCCAAATTTTAAATTTTAATAATAGTGATGCAAAAAAATGCATGCATTTAACTATTATGTAAGGCATAAGAATAAAAAATAAATTTTATATATTAATAAATTAGTCCAAATTGTTTCGATTTGTACAAAATATTGTCCGACTACAAAAGCCAAATGTATTTTTTGGCTTTACAAAGTAGTTTGACAATAATTTGAAATTTCCAATGTAATATTGAAGTAAATTTACGAATAGTACATATAGATGGCGCTACTGCAAAAACCAGCGCCATCTCTTGAAAAGGGGTTCTTGTTTGAAGTTAATACAAATAGCAAACTACAGTGTGACTTATCTATCTCAATAAAATTGTCTATGATCGTGATCCCAGTGTTCCCAACTTAGGGGTTTTCCCCCCAGATTTAGGGGGCAAATAAGTGAAATGGGATTTTTTAGGGGTCTGAAATTTTTAGGGGTATTTTCAGGGATTTTTTGACTTTTTAATATTTTTAAATTGATGATAATTTTAATATTTCTTTCTTGACCTAGCGACCTATAACGATGTATAATACGTTATTCTACAACCACTCTGAGGCAACTGGCGGCAATTTTCATCGAATAAAAAAAATGTTAAATTTATTCATTGTCAACATGTATGATTTAAAAAAATCTGAATCTTCAGATAAATACGTAATATTTTGTCTGTATTAAATAAGACTTTTAAAACATATTACAGCATATTATTTCTAAATTATTATGAATTTATATTTTTAGGGGGACAACTCAATAATTAAGGCGATTTTAGGGGTTTTTGACACAAACTTTAGGGATAAATATTTTGGAGAGTTGGTAACACTGCGTGATCCACAGAGTACATTAAAAAGTAATCCATCGATCGTGTATCGATCCATGATCCATCCAATTCCATTCTACATTTATTATTTTACTTTTTGCATTCCATCCACCTGATGATGTGAATAAATGATGAAGTGATCTGTGATTCCGCCATTCCACGTCAACGCCGGTGGTTTATCATCTTTTTTAACTTCAAATTTTCTGCGAACACGTTTTGAATTTGCCTATATTTTCATATTTTTGGTAGTTAATATGGAGCAAGAAACTTTATTTAAGGAATTTTCTACTGAGAAAAGGCGTACTATAGTAAAACCTGCCGGTAAGCATTTAGAATTTATTTTATCTTTTTTGAATCGTTACCGTTAGACTCAGTACAAAATTCAAAATTATCCTTGAGTTTTTGCGAAAGTCTGGGTAAGAAACCTTAAGATTTTAACTTTTCAGGTCAAAATAACGTTTCTGTACTTAAGGAAAACCAGCCATTTAGTATACAAGACTTTATTACTAAAATATTTTTACCACGAGGATATCCTGACTCAGTTAGTAAAGACTATATTGAGTATCAAATTTATGATTGCCTACAGGCTGCCTGTAGCACTATTATCGGTAAGTTGTATACAAATTTTTTTAGCTTGTTGTAAAGCAAGCAAAGCAGATAATTCAAAACTAGTAGTAGGAATTGACCGGAGAAGCATAGTCATTGGCATATCTAGGATTATTTCCTAGGGTGGGTCTGGCCCCCGACATCTAGTCTATTATTAGTCATCATCATTATCATATCAGATCATAGACATAGGACATAGGCCTTTTGTAGGGACTTCCAAACATCTCAATTCTGAGCCACCTGCATCCAGCGAATCCCTGCGACTCTCTTGATGTTGTCAGTCCACCGGGTGGGAGGTCGACCAACACTGTGCTTATTAACGTTTATTATTAGTATCATAAAAGAATTCCATATCATTAACCCAGAATCCTAGGGTGGGCACAGGTCCGTTCTTGGGTGATCAACTGTTCAGTTTTATATACACCTATGAGCGTAGCTTGCAATCATAGAGTAGAAAAGGTGAAATGTAGGAGGCCATCTGAAGGACATGGCCGAAAACTTAAATTAAAAATTATGTATGTATTTATTAAATATTTCTAAACGTCAAACACGCTGTTGTCCATATTGTGACGTCACGATTAATTGATTTTACTAAAAATTAAATAAACTCATATAAATTTAAATTATAACAATAAAAAGAATGCCTTGTAAACCCAGCCCTATAGGCATTTATGTTTTAAGAACATGTACTAAACCTCATAGCAGTTTCTGTTAAATAAATATTTTTTTGAAGTTTTTTACCTGACTGCAAGAAGGGTTATGTATTTCTTATTGATGTATCCTAAAACATTTAAGAGAATGTTTAAATCAACCTTTAAAATTAAGTCTCTGTTCAATGCTTTTAATATCTGCTATTTTAGTCTACTGTGAGCCACATAAGAGAACTTTATTCCAATAATGATTTTTCTGTGTAATTATTAAAGGTATCATAGCCGCTCAAGCAGTCTTGAAAGGAGTAGGTGTCGGTAATGTACAGGCTACAGCCTTAGCAGCCACGATCACATGGATCACCAAGGATTTATGTGGACACTTAGGGCAGATCATGTTTGCCTTTTTTTATGGGTAAGTCATATAACATAAATTACAATTTTCAAAATAGTCCACCACGCTGGCCCAATGCATATTGGCAGACTTCACACACACAGTTAATTAAGTTAATTTCCTCACGACGTTTTTGTTTCACTGTTTGAGACACGTGATATTTAATTTCTTAACATGCACATAACTGCAAAGTTGGAGGTGTATAACCTTACACCCTCCAGAATTTGAGGCAGAAGTCATATCCACTGGGCTATCACAGGTAATTTTAATTAGATGCTGTACCTCAAATGGATAAAGACAGAATCCTTATTGTATAATTTTGAAGTCCTGCTTGTCAAGACATACAACTATTTTAAAAATTATTATTATTATTTGATGATATTATAACATTACTTATTAATATAATATTTATTTAAATTAATCAATTAATATAATAAATTTATGAAAGCTGAAACACATTTAAATTGTTTACAGTGGTGTGTTGGACGCTTACTGCAAAACATGGCGTTTGTATGCAGATGCACTAAATGATTTGGCTATGTTGTCTGAACTGGCATTGCCATTATTTCCTGAAAGTTTCACAATATTGATTTTGTGCTTTAGCACTCTAGTCTATAACATAGTAGGAGTTGCAGGTCAGTTTATATTTCTTTTTAATAAGTAAGAAAATGTTTAATATATGTCATCTTTATCAACCCATATTCAGTTTAATGCTAAGCTAGACTCTAGAAGCTAGACTTAGAATAAAAGGGGTTAGGCCAAAAGTCCACCATGCTGGCCCAGTGTGAATTGGCTACACACATGCAGTGAATTTTCTTAATTCTCTATACAAAAAAAAACATACTAATCAAATTGAGAACCTCCTCCTTTTGAAGTCGGTTAAAAGAATAAGCATTTTAAACTTACTTATCGGTAAATCTGTAGTATAATTATTATTGTCTGAATTGTACCACAAGTTATGGGTCTGTAAAAAATAAATCAATCTCATCAATACAAATAAATCAAGCCTAATCACAAGTTTTTATTTTGTCTTACTTAAAAAAATGCCTAAACCACACTATTCTCATGAGCCATGAAATATCACAGCAAATGTGTAATAGACCTAAATTTTTTTGCAAAAGTAAAAATCATGAATAATATAAAAAAATGTTATAACCATATTTAATTTTCACCTTACGTTTGAAAATATCTGTAGCAAACCCATTGTCCTTCACTTTTTGCAAATAAATGTAATATTTATAATAATTTTTCAATAATAATAATGTATTTAACACTTAACTCACTAAGTTATCTTTATCTATATACATTAAACATAATACATATATCACAAAGCGATTGTATACACATGTATACTGATGTTACGATTAATACTGATAATACTGTGTTCATCTTAAATTATTCACTTCTCATAGATATTTGCTGTGTTACAGGGTCGGACTCAGTAACATTTATGTAATGAAATCTAAATAAATAATTTGGTACATACATACATATTATGTAGTTTACTTGGTGCAGCCATATATTTACAGTGGCATGCACAAAAACACAAAAAATGCACAAAGAACAAACATATTTTTGAATTTTATGAATTTACAATTTATACATATATGTAATTTCTATGCTAGGTAAACATAGCATAGGAATTATACGTTAAAATTGTAATATCATAAAACTCATAATTTGTTTGTTTCCAGTAGGCATTAATTAACAAGCACTCAATAATGCTTGTAACTTAATGCCTATTAAGCACACTATTTTTGTCAAATTTGACTATTGTAGAGTTGAATGGCAGCTGGAAAGAGCAGGACTCAACTTGCTCCTTGCTCTTTTTAAAATCATCATTCTTTATTTACAATTTATTGGATAACAATTTTAGAATGGAAATTTCCTTCTCCAAAACATTATATATGTGCACACCACTAGCATACTGTGCAATTATTAAGATTTTAGTATTATTTTATTATTGAAATGTATATATTGATTTGTGCCCCATCAGTGCATTGCGTTGTTTCGACGCAACGTCGACGCTGAGTTGTTTTCCATATATTTTATATGACATATCATATTAACCTGCTGTGTCATCGCAACGCAGGTATGACAAACAATGCATTGATCTGCACTAATAAGTCATCTCCCTAATAGTATGATACATGAATATTGATAAATGTCTTGGTTTAATATATATTTTTTTGTAAATTAAATGTTCAGAAAAGTGGACTACTTACGGGCCTGATAATCTCTACTAGATAGGAATTTTATAAGGTCAGTGAGATCAATCCGATATTGCCGGGAAATAACCGAGCCCAAGCATTATTTTATCAAGGAAAACATATTACGTGTAAAAAATTTCCTTACTACTTTGCTTATTTGTATTTTGCCAAAAGTGAGTAAACAAATAAGTGTTCACCATTTGTCTGTTTGTCAGGCTGATTATGTGTTACATGCCAGGGAACTAACACTCACACTCACACACACAGTGCACTCTTTATAACAGCTGTGTGTAAAGGCTGATGATATGTTAAATTCTTATGGAGGTGATACTCATCAATACAGCCTATTTTAACGCCCACAACAAGGCCATGCCTACCTCCTTATAAAACAGGGGATATGGAGCTTAAACCCACCAAATTGGGGTTGGTGAGGTTACAGTGATAATGTTAAATTAACAACCACTGTCGGTATACTAATAGTTAATTAGTTAGGCTTCTAAGCAAGGTAACTATAATATGCTGCATCTTCACTTTCCAGCAAATCAACCGTCAGCCAAAGTCTAGTTAAGTATATACTACATACATACGAGTACCTACGAAGTAGATATTTTATTTTAAGCTCTTAAAATACCTATTTCATGTTACAAGTTCAAAGGTGAAGAACATGCTCTCTAGTAAATGCATTCAATTGATTATTTATTTTAATATGATGTAATCACACACTGATCATAAGAAAGTTCCCACAATAACTACATCAAGAGAATTGTTACATATTTTCATCTTAATAAAAAAAAATCAACTGACTTCAAAACTATAAAATATACTGACTAAATTAAAAAGCGAAAAATTACATCATTCTAAGTTCTACATATCATATTGTGTTCTAACTGATGATCAGTTGTAAGGCTTTAGGGTTAATTTAAGCTGTTTCTGAAAGAACTACATGAAAGAACACTGTCTGAAAAAACCTAAATCTTTATGATATTCTTACATGGCTTGAATTACTACTTACCACCGCCTTTAAACTGATTATCAGTTAGAAAATTATATGATATATATAACTTAGTATGATGTTATTTTTCGCTTTTTAGTCAGTTGAATATATTTTATAAATTTTTTATTTTTTTATTTTTAGTGTAATCACACTAGGTATAGATCTAGCGCCAAAGGTATGGTGCTATGAGTCGTGTTAAAGCATTGTATGAAATAGCGTCGTCTGATTTAGATGCAAACAAATTAATGAGTAGGCCACACAACGAAAGATCATTACTTAGTATGACTTGATTACGCAACTAGAAATCAGTTTTAAGTTAGTGCACCATCATGACTAGTACAAGTACGTAGGTAGTTGTTGTTCATGTAAAGCGTCAATCTTGATTAAGTATTATTTTTTTCGAACTGAACTATTTGGCACATTAAACCGTATAAAATAAGCCTAACAGAAGGTAGCTACTGTAAACCGATGAGAAATTCCTTTGACTGTCCTAAACATCAACACCATACTCCTAATGACAGTCATAACCCATCTAGGTGAAATTTCCTTATCGATACAAATAAATCAATCTCAATCACAAGGTAGCCACCCATTAACGAGTTCCATTAACCCTTCATTCAGAAAAGAAGGAACTCTTATGCCAATGTAAATACTTATCTACCATTATTATATCCAAGAAACAGAAGCAGAACAAGTTTATGGGATAGAGTAAAAGTAGCACTTAGATTGTTCTAAGAGTTTATTCTCTCAAATCTTAACTATATCTAACATTCACATTAATCTATAGTTATAATAAATCTGTAACTACTCGGCGGATTTTAACGAAACTTGCTACAATTGTTCTTCATACTTTTCATCACGAGCACGAGCTATCAATAGGAGCAGAGCAGTGAAGGGAAATGTAGAAAAAACGGAAAAAGAAACTTTCGTCTCGTGTGCAGCCTTAATGGGTAGGGTAGGGGTAGGGTTAGGGTAAGGGTAGGGTAGTGTAGGGTAGTGGTACTTGAAAATTTACATCGACTTTCACGCGGACGAAGTCGCAGGCGTCCGCTGGTTATATTAATAAAGAAGCATACTGCATACTGTTAAATGGCAACATCAACTTAAATAATAACAATATCACATAAATAAATTAAGTTCATAAATCAAAACATACAATGACAGTGCTTAAGGTATCATACCTAATTTATAGTACATTGTATTCAACAATAAAAAAAATAGCCAAGATTGTTCTCTCTCTCAGAAGGAGGGCACACTATACCCACTTTTAACAAAAAATATCAATTTAATCTTAGTAATAAATATTATACGCATTATGTTTATAGAGTTATACAACTACATCTTACACTATGAGATCAAACAGGTAAGAAAATACCTTCCGCGCTTTACATTTAGCAGAGGTATAGAAAATACTTAAATGGAAAAATACAATAAGGGCTTCTATTACTAGTACACTACAGAACCAAAAATACAATAAGGGCTTCTATTACTAGTACACTACAGAACCCTATAAATACTCAATTTCTTGGTGTAAACTCTACTCCTCCTCCTCATCTTCCTCCTCCTCCTCTTCTGCGAATTTTGCAGAATTCATGGCAAATTTCAGATTGGCTTCAGATATATTTAAAGGGTTGTAATTCGTTTTTGTGATCAAATCTCGGAGAACGGCTAGTTCATCGTTTTCTGTAGGTCTTGAAAATCTAAGAGAATCGTCTGTGTCTGGGTTCGCCAGGGACTCAATGAGCTTTTTTAAATCTGGTTGACCTTTAAGGAGGTCCCTGGCACTCTCTTCTGTTTCAGCCATACAATGTGCAAGTACAGCTTCAATGTTCTTATCCCCCTGTAATGGTTTGCCTTCCAAAGCGTCGGCTAGCATAAGGTATGCTTTTTTGAAGTCAATATTCCCAGTGTCAACGGGATCGGGTCTGTCTTCATACTCAGCTATCAAACGTAGTGCATCGGCTGTTTCTGTTTGGATATTATCAGATCCATGAGTATTTGAAATTAACTTGGCCCACTCTGTTAGTTTCATCAACGGTGCCTTGTCTTCATGTTCTTTTTCACTTACTGTAGGTGTAGAAGCAGCAAGTCTTGCATAAGCAATACCTTTGAAATGTCCTACCGCGTCTTGAATTTCGGCTTCAGTTTTGTTGGGAAAATATTCTTTAATGAGTTTAACGTTGGAACCAACTTTACGAAACGTTTGTAACAACTGGAACTTATCTGCCTTTGTCCAACCTTCTGGTTTTTTTCCAGTCGAAGTGCCTGAAGTACTAGCCATTTTTTTTCAAGAAAATATACTGAAGAGCACTTCCTTAGTCACATAAAATTTGTCTAATATATATAAATATATATATATATAGCCTTTCTTTATGAGCAAATTAATAAAATATATCAAAAGAGCGTCGACGCCACAAAATCAATGTTTGTGATTATTGATTAATCAGTATTGCCAAGGTGAAAAAACTAAAACCACTTCCTCCCGAGAGAGAAAAACTTGTGTCTCTTGTGTGTTTTGTTGACAAACAGTAACGTGACATTATGATCATATCTGTCAGTGTCATTGTAAGCATATTCAGAGTTTGTGGCATTTAATTCGGCTGAGGAAGCCACAGACAGGTACAAGCTAAATTTTACTAAAAAAATCAATGCATTTATAGAGGAAAATGAGTTTGAAAATACTATTTAAAGATTTATTATACTACATTTAATAATCAAAATATCCCTGTCATACAACGACCGTCTCTTTTTAAAGTCTTTTCAAGATCGCGTACCAACTCTGCGGAACCAAACTTTGGAGCTCCCCATTGGTTGCTTCAATCGGCACTGCCAACAGTATTCGACGATAGCGTCCTTATTGAAGCGCATTCTTGATTGGTGTTTTGCCGCAATCGATCGACAGCGATCTGTTGGCACGTCGTCATTGGCAGCCGGGTACAGAGCTGCCAATATGCTCGCTCCACGGAGCTCCAGTAGCGCCCCCAAGCGCCAATAGTCGACAGCAACGTGGTGTTGCCAACAGCTAATAAAACTAGGCGATTGTTATAATTACAAGATGAATTTTTAGTTTTTTCATCTTGTAGATTTTTTTTAATGAGTTTAACGTTAGATGTTAAACTCCTTAAAAAAATTCTTCACAAGAAAACTGAAGCCGAAATTCAAGACGCAGTAGAATATTACAAAAGTATTGCTTATGCACAACTTCCTACTCCTACACCTACAGTAAATGAAAAATAACGTGAAGACAAGGTACGGTTGATGGCACCAACAGAGTGGGGCAAGGTTATTTTAGATACTCATGGATCTGATAAGATTCTAACGGAAACAGCCAATGCACTACGTTTGATAGCTGAGTATGAAAACAGACCAGATCCCGTTAGGACCGGATCTTCTTAGAGGCCAACCAAATTTAAAAAAGTTCATTGAATTCCTGGCAAACCCAGCCGCAGACGATTCTAATACATTCTCTAGACCTACACAAAACGAACTTTCCGTTCTCCGAGATTTGATCACAAAAACGAATTACAACCCTTTATATGTAACGCTCAAAGATCGAAAACGCTCAGTGAGCGGAAAAATAGCTCACAACGCGTTGTGGTCACAGTAAAACATCCACATGGCGAAATACGTGATATGGCTTAATGTAAACGCGCACAACGCGTTGTGGCAAAAACAGAAAGACCAAATAGCGAAATTCGTGTCGTGATTAGGCCTTTATTGTATTTTTCCATTTAAGTATTTTATTTATGTACCTCTGCTTCATGTAAAGTGCGAAAGGTATTTTCTTACCTGTTCTGTTGATCTCATAGTGGAAGATGTAGTTGAATAATTCCTTAAAACTAATGCGTTTATTATTTATTACTAAGTTAACCTTAGTGATATTTTTTGTTAAAAGTATAGGGTGCCCTACTTCTAAAACAATCTAGGCTATTATTTTATTGTTGAATAAAATTTTAATAAAAAAAATTCAACCGACTTCCAACTCAAAAAATAACTTTAACTAAAAAGCAAAAAATAACATCCTACCTATGTGCTACCTTCTGATCAGTTGGAAGGCGGTGCCAAGCCAGTGATCTTTAAATTAAATACGGTTAAACTACAAAATTTCTGTGGTTATTCCAGAATAAGCTTTAATTAATTTTTAGTGATTTTTAGTGAGTTTAATTAATTTTTCCAGAAAAAGCTTTAATTAATTTTATTTTTAGTGTTAGCATACCCACTGCGTGTGTTCAGTCACAACCTATCTAAGTGGAAAGTTCTTATCAATACAAAATTATCAAGTCCAAACACAAGGTAGCTACTGTGAGCCGTCGAGGAGTTCTCTTCACTGTGCTTCGTCTTCATTACCAGACCCTTAATACAGTCGCAATCCATCTAGGTGGAAAGTTCTCATCAATACAAATTTATCAATTCCAAACACAAGGTAGCTACTGTGAACCGTCGAGGAGTTCTCTTCACTGTCCCTCGTCTTCATCACCAGACCCTTAATACAGTCACAATCCATCTAGGTGGTAAGTTCTCATCAATACAAATTTATCAAGTCCAAACACAAGGTAGCTACTGTGAACCGTCGAGGAGTTCTCTTCACTGTCCCTCGTCTTCATCACCAGACCCTTAATACAGTCACAACTCATATAGGTGGAAAGTACTCATCAATACAAATTAATCAAGCCCAAACAAAAGGTGACTGCTGTAAATCCTTGACTAGTTCCATCGTCTGTGTTTCGGCTCCAACATCAGACCAACTCCAAACCTTCATAAAGTTGTAGTGGTTTAAAATACCTTACGAAAACACTAACGTACGTACGTACGTAGGTACTAGCCGTCTCTACAACTTTCGAAAGTTCCCCTCAATTTCTCCAGAATGCCATCATCAGATCCTGACATGAAAAAAATGGGACCACCCTGGAAGTAAACACTACAAAACAAAAAAAGGATTTTCAAAATCGGTCCATAATTGACGGAATTATCGCTGGACATACATAAAAAAAAAAAAAAAAAAAAAAAAAAAAACATACATACAGCCGAACGTAGAACCTCCTCCTTTTTGGAAGTCGGTTAAAAATATACTATAAATTAATTATGATACCTTAAACACTGTCATTGTATGTTTTGATTTATGAACTTAATTTTTTTATGTGATATTGTTAATATTTAAGTTGAGTAAATGATGTTGCTACTACTCCAGTGTTTTTTAACCGACTTCAAAAAGGACGAGTTTCTCAATTCGGTCGGTATTTTTTTTTTTATGTATGTACACCGATTACTCAAAGACGCGTGGACCGATTTCAAAAATTCTTTTTTTGTTTGAAACGGTATAGTCCCCATTTGGTCCCATTGCCATCATGTCAAGATCTGATGATGGAATCCTGGAGAAATTGAGGGGAACTTTCGAAAATTATATTGGGTGTCTAGTGTGTTCGTACACTTTTCCATTAAGTACTTTTAAGCACTACAATTTCATGAAGGTTTAAAATCGATCTGATGATAGAGCCATAAAACAGACGAGGGAACTCCTCGGCGATTTACAGCAGTTACCTTGTGTTTGGGCTTGATTTATTTGTATTAATGAGAACTTTCCACATAGCTAGGTTGTGACTGTCCTTTAGGGGTTTGGTGATGAAGACCAAAGACAATTAAGGGAACTCTTTAACAGTTTACAGTAACTACCTTGTGTTTGGCTTTGATTAATTCGTATTGCTGAGAACTTTTTACCTAGATGAGTTATGTCTGTTATTAGGGGTCTGATGATGAAGACCAAGGTCAATTAAGGGAACCCCTTAACGGTTTACGGTAGCTACCTTGTGCTTAGGCTTGATTAATTTGTATTGCTGAGAATCTTGTACCAAGATGAGTTGTGACTATTATTAGGCGTCTGATGTATTCGTTTGAGATGAAATTTTACACTAAAAATGAAAAATAATAAAAAAATTAATAAAAAAATTTTCATTGTTTGAACGTGAGATCAATGTTCATACTAGCAGCATCCAGCAGTTATATCCACAACATTCCCATTCCTGTTGGGCATTGGAATACAGGGATAAAATGTTGTCTTGTATTTATTTTCTGATTGTGCAAGTGCCGTAGGCTCCTGAATGGGACCTTAGCGGCGTCACCGGGGATTAAAAATATAGTCTTATGTTATTCCGTTATATAATGTAGCTTTCAGTTGGTGAAAGAATTTTTCAAACCAGTCCGTAGTTCAGTAGATTAAAAACCTACTCAATGCAAATTTTTCCTCTCTAAAATATCAGTATATCACTAATGATAGTTTATATTCTGAAACAAGAAGGAATTCTTATGCCAATATAAATACTTATCTACCATTATTATACTCAAGATTTGCAATTTGCCAATCACTTAAGTTGTTCAAAGAGTTTATTCCCTCAAATCTTAACTATATCTAACATTCACATTAATTATATTAATGAAGAAGCGTACTGCATACTGTTAAATGGAAATGTAAATAAAAATTTTAATAAAAAAAATACAACCGACTTCAAAACCTAAACTAAAAAGCGAAAAATAACATCATAATATGTTCTACCTGCTGATCAGTTTGAAGGCGGTGCTAAGCCGGTGATGTATTATTTCAAGCCATGTGTGAGCCATGTGATGTGGTCCAGTCAGAAATGAAGTGTAGCTGTTCGTAGTTTAGATATATATTTTTTTATTCTTTACAAGTTAGCCCTTGACTACAATCTCACCTGATGGTAAGTGATGATGCAGTCTAAGATGGAAGCGGGCTAACTTGTTAGGAGGAGGATGAAAATCCACACCCCTTTCGGTTTCTACACGGCATCGTAACGGAACGCTAAATCGCTTGGCGATACGTCTTTGTCGGTAGGGTGGTAACTAGCCACGGCCAAAGCCTCCCACCAGCCAGACCTGGACTAATTAAAAAAAATCTTAATCTGCCCAGCCGGGGATCAAACCCAGGACCTCCGTCTTGTAAATCCACCGCGCATACCACTGCGCCACGGAGGCCGTCATATTTCTTTTGTGTCTACAGAGTCTCCGACACGTCGAGTATACCCTGGTCAGAATCAAAAATCGGCGGTAGACCTTATCCTCTGCTCCTCGAACCTGGCATCCCAAATGAAACCGCCGTCCACCCAAGGCAGTGACCACTTTCCTATCATCATCTCATTAAATAATAGATGCCTTCCCATCCTTTGATGGAAATACTTATAAATATTTGTTATGGATCTTTTCTAAATTGTCTCAAGTATTCGGCTGATTCACATATCTATAAAAAAAACATCCTCCCAATAAAAATAAACACGTGCCTTCACCTCCCTGGTGGGATGATGAATGCAGTGATTTATTTAAGGATTGAACTTTCCTGAGTAATCTAAATGACAAAGCTAAATCCTTTTTCTTAATTTTATTAATAATTGTTTTGAATCTGGCCCTATCCCTGATTCCTGGATATCCCAAATTGTTATTCCCCTACTCAAACCCGGTAAAGATCCACTAAATTCAAATTTGGACAGACCCTTAGCTTTGTCATCTACGATGGCTAAGGTAACAGAACACCTGCTTGAAAATAGATTGGAATGGATAGTGGAAAGCAGAAATGGGGTTTACAATGGGAGGTGGGTTTACAAGACGTAAGTTCTGGGTTCGATCCCTGGCTGGGCCGATCGAGATTTTCTTAATCGATCTAGGTCTGGCTAGTGGGAGGCTTCGACTGTGGCTAATTACCACCCCAACGGCAACCACGTACCGCCAAGAGATAACTATAACTCCTTCAATTACTATCAGGTATTGTCAAGGGAGCCGTGATAGCCCAGTGGATTGGACCTCGGCCCCCGATTCCGGAGGGTGTGGGTTCGAATCTGGTCCGGGGCATGCACCTCCAACTTTTCAGTTGCGTGCATTTTAAGAAATTAAATATCACGTGTCCCAAACGGTGAAGGAAACATCGTGAGGAAACCTGCATACCAGAGAATTTTCTCAATTCTCTGAGTGTGTGAAGTCTGCCAATCCGCATTGGCCAGAGTGGTGGACTATTGGCCTAACCCCTCTCATTCTGAGAGGAGACTCGAGCGCAGCAGTGAGTGACAGAGAATATGGGTTGATAATGATGATGAATGATTGTCAAGGGCTAACTTTTAAGGCTAATAGTACAAGCTAATAGTAATTAATGGATAAACAAAGTTAAAAAATAGTTTGCTGATAATAAATTTGTTATTCTTCCAGGCAGTGCCACAAGGATGGCAATGACCCAACATCATGCCATAGAGGGCAACTTTGCAGATGTATCTGCAAAGGACGCTGCACAGGAGACGGCTGTCAACTTTGTGGCGTCCATAGTCGCGCTAGCATTCATATCAATTATTACGTAAGTTGGTTAGCAAAAAAGCAAATTGAAGTGATAATTTATTACTGGAGGGCGAACTGCTTCGTAACGTAACGTAACGCTTTACGGCGCCTTGTCTGGCTTCCCTTTCTCTCACGCATACGGTAGCAGGTCAAATTCTAATAATAATAATAATAATAAAATCCTTTATTCAGCTAAAAAAAAAAACAAATAAAAATAATCACGAAGAAATTACAAACTAATACTAACAGAGCTTACAAACTACTTAAAGATACCTACTTAAATTACAAAGTTCCTCTGTCTGTACTTAGTATAATAATACAATAAAGAAATTCAGCTGAATGGGGCGCTGCCTCAGCTCGATACTACAGTTGAGACCTGTAGTGCTGATTTTCAGGCATGACCCCAGGGTGAGCTCACGGATCGATCGGAAATACTTTTGCGGCGTCGCTAACAATAATTATTAAATAATAAAATTATATAAAATAATATACGATTAGTAATAATAGGTACATATTAATCTTACATCACCAAGCTTAAAGAAAAGTTTAGGAGTATTAATAAATAATAAATAGAGGGGGGGGGGGGAGGGGTACTAATAAAGAAAAAATTTATTGCAAAATATTGGTTTAATTTTTTTGTAGCTTCTAGTCATTTGTGACAGTACTCATTTGTTATGGAAGCACTTATTTATAATTCGTGCCACCAGACAGTAATTTCTTTTCTGAATGTGTAAGTTCTGTTGGCTCCTGACCTCAGCGGCGTCACTGGGGGTTTACTTCGAGTGTTAATCAGAATGCTAGGGTAGCAGGTGAAATTGCAGACAAATGATTAACACCAATGCTTCACGTCTCGCAGGCAACATTTCCGATTTCGGGGGCGTAAACAGGGAGAAAGGCAAACAAAAATTTATAAATAAGCCTTTTTTGTTTCTTTTATTTTATTTTCCGAATTTATTTATTTCTTACGCATGTATAGACTTATTTATTTATTGTTCATATATTTACTTGTACATAAATGATTTGAGCAAAAGTACAAGGACCATCCGTCCTTTGTTCCTATACTGTTCTTGTCGCATTTTTCATTTCGGCACTTATAACTGCTTTATACTTTCTTTCTTTTGCATTGTAGCAAAATGTACATATTTTGTCCTGTTAAAAATTACAAAACTATTTTCTTTTTTTTTATTTACAACACGATTCAAACTTTATGATGAGCTGTGCAAACTGTTAGTCATCACTCCGCTTTTCACTTGGTCTAAGATCCGGTGTTAGAAATATATACCCTCATCCGATATTCATAGTGCTATGAAATAAATGATGGAAAATGTTCACAAGGACACATTGCAAATAGGTTGCCTAGTTGATTGCGGCCAAACACATTTTTTATATAAAATCTAGGAAACCATGAATTAGAACAAATGTTAGGTTGCATTTGATACAGTTAAATTAAGCATAAATAACTTTAAATAGTTTAAAAAACTAAAAAACACGCTTTTAGCAGGAACTAAAAATTACTTATATTGTATTTAAGTCACTTTACTATTTTTTTCGTATTCTTGGTAGCAAACCCTTTCCTTTGATATCCATATCATGGGGGTGGATTTCAAACAGCCAGTGCGCCATCTTGGGGAGGCCGCCATATTGGATTTGTAATGGCGTTTCTTAGCTAGTCATATATTGTCTTCAGAATTCAGAGCGTGTGCAAAATTTCATCCTACACGAAGACCGGGAAGTGGGTCAAATTAAGATTCCAAGATTTGTCGTTCCTACATAGTTATAGTGAAGCTAAATAAAGCTAAAGCTAAAGCGTGTAAATAAGCTTTCATTCATCAGTTATTTAGTCGTCTAATAACTGAATAACTGATGAGGGTATATAAATAATATTACTTAACTGTTTATATCTGGACAGTTGTAGAGTGAAAGCAGGCAGCCTTTACTTTTTCAATTACTTTAGGTACATTCTATTATCTACTGTACCTTTTTTTTCAATTAACTAATGATTCCCTCATTGGTTAATTGGTAGCTAAATAATTAAAAAAAATAATAATACTGTTCAGGCGCAATTTAACTATACAACATATGTGCTATGTGTCAATATAAATATTATCCCAATTAAATAACAGATGAGGGTATATATTTCTTAAGCCGGATCTCGTACCATCTCCCTCTTGCAGTTGATTCAAAAGTTTTGATTTTAGTGTATTTTATTTGATACCATATGGATACCATGTTATTTGGTCTACATTGAGCACATCAACACCTGCAGCTCCTGAGATGTCATGAAGTTTGAGTCGGACTGAATCTTGTTAACCATTTTTTATAAATAATGTATTTTTTTGTTGCAGAAATAATATAATTTTAATTTTCATATTGGTTCTGCTTCACCTTTATTTTAATTATCGTGCTGTGAAATCCGTTATTTTAAATAAGTTTAATGAACCAAGGTATTTGCATTTTCTGGACTCCTATTTTAAATCAAAAACTCTATGCCCAATTGAAGTTAACCTGTCCGAGAGTGTGTTTTTTAGGAAACAAGGTACACTAATTTTTATCTTTAGTTATGTTTTTTTACCTATTCAAACGGCCTACTATTTGGCAAAACTATAGCCTCCAACTAGTCGGGAAAGACTGTTCTAGGAGTGGGTACGACAATAGCTCAATGGTAAGAGCGGTTAGACTCATCACCGAGGGGTGGTGGTTCGATCTACTGGTCTATTGTCGTTCCCACTCCTAATACAGTCTTTTCCGACTAATTGGAGGGGTATGGGAATATTGGTGATATTTAAAAGATATGGCAAATATTCTTTCTGAAAAAAAAAGCCTGGCGTATTATAGGAGAGGAGATTTATGGAGCTTGCGTGGTGAACTTTTGACCCATCAAGTTACTCCAACTGGTTGGTTGCCGGGATCAGAGTGGTAATGTTAAATTCATTAACGACCACTAAGAGATGTTAATGGTAGTAACTAGGACCGACGGCGACGTGGGTGTAACATCACCAACTTTCCGATTCCAGGCAGAGAGTTTAACTGAATTACAGCCAGTTTCTTCGTGTAAAGCTAAAGTAACAGTAAAAGTAGTAAGTAGTAAAGAAGACTTTATTTTTCAGTGAATAAGACCGTCACGGCGTTAATTTGACTGTTACTTGCGATGAAAAAACTGGCCGTTAGTAGAAAAAAAAAACTCGGTATCTCGTATAGCCCGACCCAGCAACACACTTTTTTTTATATATTGTTTATAAACCCTTGACTACAATCTCACCTTTCATCTCACAGTTGGTGAAGAACTACACAAGAGAACCAATATATTTTTTTATTCTTTACAAGTTAGCCCTACACTACAATCACACCTAATGGAAAGTGATGATGCAATCTAAGATGGAAGTGGGTTAACTTGTTAGGAGGAGGATCAAAATCCACACCCTTTTCGATTTCTACACGACATTGTAGCTGAACGCTAAATCGATTGGCGGTACGTATTTGCCGGTAGGGTGGTAACTAGCCACAGCTGAAGCCTCCCACCAGCCAGACCTGGACCAATCAAGATAACCGCAATCGGCCCAGCTGGAAATCGAACCCAGGATCTCCGTCTGGTAAATCCACCTCACATAAGACTATACCACCGATGCAGTTTTGAAATCGTGTCGTGAAGTCAGGTGCATCAGTCGTGGGGTTTTCATTCGTCGCTACACGCCTTCCGGTCCGCGCGGACCATCGGGAGTGTTACGAAGTTGCTAAGCTATAGGCTATAGGAGTACGATAGATTTTAATTTTACACATTTAATAACAGTGCGATTGTAATTTGAAAATTACACATATATGTGACTAGTAGATGCCGCGCGGTTTCACCCGCGTGGTTCCCGTTCACGTAGGAATACGGATAAAATATAGCCTATAGCCTTCCTCGATAAATGGGCTATCTAACACTGAAAGAATTTTTCAAATCGGACTAGTAGTTCCTGAGATTCGCGCGTTCAATCAAACAAGCAAACTCTTTAGCTTTATAATATTAGTATAGATTACAGAATATGTACTAACTAATTTATAACTTATCGTAATCTATAATTTTGTTTGTTTTCAGATGACATATTAATGGGATACAAAATAATGATCGGTCAATCCTTAAAACAACTAACTAACTACTCTGCAGATGCTACATATGTAAATAAAATTAAAAATATATATGCAATGGCCAATTATATACTTATTGTTAATGCTAGGGATAAGATTATAAATGTATTTTTACATGAAAACTCTACTACGGATGGAATCTTGCTTGCTTACTTCCATGCAGTGGTGGCAGCAAAAGTTATGCATTCTATTCAAAACAGCTCTGGCTCGGTAAGCAGATTTTTTTTATATAGCCAACGACATTTTATACTATAGACATGTTACGTGCCTACAAAATCACCGAATTTAGTCAATTCCATTATATATACGCCATTCCATTCCATTCCATTTCCATTATAGAACCAAAGTCACCGACATAGCTCGAGTTGCGAAGCTGAAGTGGCAATGGGCGGGGCACATAGTGCGAAGAGCCGATGGACGTTGGGGTCCCAAAGTGCTGGAATGGCGACCTCGCACTAGTAAGCGCAGTGTTGGCCGACCCCCCACCAGGTGGACTGACGACATCAAGCGAGTCGCAGGGATTCGCTGGATGCAGGTGGCTCAGTATCGTGATGTTTGGAAGTCCCTACAAAAGGCCTATGTCCTGCAGTGGACGTCCATCGACTGATATGATGATGATGATGATGATGATGATGATGATGATTATATATACTTATGTTTAAGTATACAGTTTTTAAAGTACCTGAACACACAACTCGATATTGTATACAATATTTAGATATTATTTGTTTAAATAACTTTCGTTGTTTACTATGCGACTCAATGAAATAAACGAGGTATGGGGATGTCTACTACTACTTTACTCTTCCACTTGGTAGAATGAAAAGCCCAGTAGTTTTATGGACCACAATATGAAATCAGAAACAACTGTAATAGTACATTATGATATAGTTGAAAAATATATCGCCGAAGCGATATTATCAAAGTGCACGTATGTCATACGATGTTCTATAACACACTTTGAACACACTTTCTCCGAGGCAAAATTATCAAAGCGCACGTGTGTCATACGATGTTTTATAACACACTTTGAACACACTTTCTGAAAAATAATTTGCATCTTTACCTGTTTTCCATATGATGACATTTTGATACGCTTGTCATTTTTGCACTGATAGCGAAGTGCGTGCGTGCGTATTTTTAGGCTAATTCACCAAAAACATCTGGTAATATATATTTTGATAGAGTAATTTAATATTTTTGTATTACTGTTACAAATAAATGTTTGTCATTTATTGTCAAAATTATTAAAATGAAAGAATTAAATGTTTTATTTTTATTATATTTTATCTCACAAAGTTAATTTTATTCATAAAATGTTGAGTACTTTTCTGACAGAAAAGCTACCGTTACCACAAAATGAACCTTTCGTTTATAGAAGGATGTTAAAGATTTTATATTACATTACGGCACATATGCGTCGATATATTACCATATTGAAATTGGTGAAATAAGAGATACTTTACGAGCAAATGTGTTGTATAATCACAAAGAAGGGCTTACTCGACATCCCAGTCGATCACTGGTGGCAGCGCCTCGAATGAAAGTGCCTGAAGCGAGCGAAGCGACAATTCTGTTATCCTATCAGAAACCGCTACATCGTCATACAACTCACATGTTTATGGTCTAACAACTGATTGCAGTTCCCAAGAATAAAAGTGGAACCCCAGGCCTGAACCTCGTGACAGATAAACCAACTAATTATATTTACTAAAAATCTTTTCAGGTGCTGCGACTATCAAAAACAAAGAGTTTCAATCGAATATTGCTCGCAATAAAAAAGGGTGAATTGACCCGCCGTAACCCGACCCATAGCTATGAAGTACAACTGGAGCCATCTTTAATTTTGATTAAATACTTGCACGAGATGGTAAAGCTGGAGTGGCCATCTCTGAGAAACACGTTACGTCTAGCTGGTATGTATTTTTATTTATTTTTAATTTACTAACAGTTTGCAAAAACATGAAAATCATCATGTGGAGAATGTCCACACATTGAAATAAAATAACTACTTTTTAATTATTCAAATTAATTTTTAATTCAGTGAAATTAATATGTATTAACTCTAAAAAGTGCAACACTAAGTAACTACTAAGTAACGATACTCAATGTGCACTTTTTACATACAAACAAATTTAAAATGAGAGTATTATCTAGAGTCGTTTCATACCTAACAATGATTATAATTTAAGTTGTTCTAAAATTAATAAAAAAAAAATCGATTAATAAGCTTACAACAATTAAATATCTATACCTAAAATAAATCTGTAGAGAGGTCAATTCTGTACATGAAATATATTTCCAAAATAACTATCAGGGGTTGATTAGTGATCGATACTGATGCCAAAAATGCAATCAGTAAAATTTTTGTTTGTCTGTTGTCAGCCTGTCTGTATGTTCGTTATAGAAACAAAAAATACTCTACGGATTTTAACGAAACTTGGTATAATTATCCTTCATACTCCTGGGCAGTATACTTTTCATCACGTTACGATCAATAGTAGCAGAGCATTAAAGTTAAACTACTATCTTGAATAATATTTTATAAAGAAGAATGCATAATTTAAAACAAATGAGTTATGAAATGACATGCATTTACTACATTCATTTCTAATTTGTTTATTTCTTTCGTACTATAAATTATAACATTATGATAGTTATAATTTCAGAATATCTGATTAATTCATTAGAAATCACATACTTAATTATGTGAATAATTACATCTGAGAAATGACCGCGTGTATAATGGTTTGAAAGGCACCATCTTGTAATATCTCAAATACTTTTGATTTATTTCATTTATTTCCCGTACTGTACTTATGTAGTTAAAATATATATTTTAATTGCTTTCGTTGTTTACTATGCAACATAATTTAATTAACAGTGCAATTTATAGTCGTGTAGGGAACAGTTCTCCACAAACCAGCATTCAGCAATCAGACAGGGGCGGAATGTTGAATCAGCATCTTTGCATTTCATAAACATGCTCCAGGGGAGCCCCTATGTAACTAGAGTTTCAGTTTCACCCTACTAATAAATAATAGGGATGATGACAGTTTTTTAAATTGTATATAAATTAAGAGTATGCTAATAGTAAAGCAATTTTGTAAAAGTAACAGGGTATCATTACTTTTGAAAGTACAGGAAATTAAAGGGCCAGATTTGCGGCACTGCAGCGGATTCCTGAAAAACGCCCCATACAAAATGGTACGAATGAATGACGTCGTAGGTTTGATCGTTAGATTTGTATGGACATTCAAACAAAATTACTAATATCTTTGTTATTTGTGCGTTTATAGTTCATGTATTAAAAAATGTTACATTTAATGTAAGGAAGATAAAACTGTATGAATTTTCATCTAATTACGATAAAAGATTTTTAATAAATTTTATAATCTTATTTATTTTGCAAATATCCAGACAATCTTTGGTTTTATGTGTAAATTAGTTAACATTGACCTTATTTACCCGAATGTATCATAAAATTCAATATATTCAAACCTTTACTACAGCCTTTCTTAATGAATACTGTTTACCAACAAAGAAATTGGGAATGAAGGTAGTAAACATCATTTCATTTCATAACTTATTTATTTTAAATTATATATGGTATGTTTTTAAAATATATTTACTATATCTAACTGTTCTAAGCTTATTAATCAAATTTATTTTAATACATTTAAGAAAAAGTTGATTATAATTATTATTAGGTGTGAAATGACTAGTGATGTGTACTCTCAGTTTTAATTTGTTTGTTAGTAAACAGTACTCATCAAGAAAGGGTTTAGTATAGTCATTATCCCCATTTGTTTTTACATGTTACAGGTTGGAATGTAACAAATCATTCATTGATAGTCGGAAAATGGCGTGTTTGCCAGGATGGCCCAAAACTAAACCCGTAAACTGCGAGTTACATTCAACGGCACGATAGCGAACACAATAGAACATTTTGCATGAAACCTATGAGTTCAATAGAAAAGTAATGTAATTTAGATAATGTTATATTGAAAAATGTTAATAATGTTAAAATGTGAATAATGTTAAATTAGAAAATCATGAAAATTGTACAATTTGTTAGTGTATTGAACATTATTATTGTTTATTAAATATTATTATTATTCATGAAACACCTTTTTGTAAAAGATAACTAACAGAAAATTAAAATTATTATTCGAATTTAATAGATTTAGGAATGTAATTAAAAAGATGTTTTCTGCATGACAATGGGATAAAATAATATGATGAAATTTGTACAATTTATTAGATTATTAAACATTGTTTTCGTTGTACAACTTTCCGTTTATAAGATAACTAATAGAAAAATTAAATTCGAGTTTACTAGATTTAGAAAAAGAACTGATAATATTAGATTTAGAAATGTTATTCCTAGGATGTTGCATGCATGATAATGTTAAAGATAAAATTTGTACAATTTATTAGTTTATTAATTATTTAATATTAATATATAATAAATAATTTTTTTTTGAAAAAAAAAAAATAACAAAAAATTTAAATTATTATTATTAGAAAGAGAACTGATAAATGTGAGATGATGAACTTTGTACAATTTATTAGTGGCAGTTAGTTGGTATGAATAACGCCGGCCACAGACGTTCAAGTATACAGTGCGTGTAAGTCAGTCACCCGATGGACGTCCACTGCTGCTGGACATTGGACCCTTACATGGACCTCCAACCACAACGGTCTCGAGCCGCCAGCATCCAGCGGTTCCCTGCAACCCGCTTGATGTCCTCGGTCCACCTAGTGGGGGTCGACTAATTGCGATTTCCAGTGCGGGGTCGCTATTCTAGCACTTCGGACTTCCAACGTCCACAGGCTCTTCGAAGTATGTGGCCTGTCCAGTTCCACAAAAAAAAAAATGTAATATAAAGATAGGTAGGAAATTATTACAAGATTTCAAATATACATTTTATTATTTTTGTAACTGTGTTTTAATTTATTTTTCCTGCAATAATTATTTTTGTAATAGGCTACTTGCCTCTTTTGTAAACACTGTTTAAACTGAAATATGGAAGTATTATATTTTATTTTGTCCCGTCAATAATAACCAGTAAAAAATTTTAATATAAATAAAAAAATATCTGTGACGTCATTCATAGAGATTACAGCGTGATTGGCGTTTGCAGTGATGTGATTATATCACGTCACCGCAAGCGCCAATCACAAACCGATGCCTTGTAGCGAATGACGTTACCGTTTATGATTGGCGTTTGCGGTGACGTGATAAAAATACAATTTTGTTTTATAAAAATATTACAATCACGAGATTATTTTCACAAATAAAAATGTGATTAGAGTTTATAGGCATCTACACTGCCTCTACGCAAAAAATCTGCTTAGTTTTTTACAGTAGGCGAGTACCCTATTGTAGTAGTGACCGTGTAACCCATATGGCAAGAGAGACAGGGACTTGCAGCTGGTTTAAAGGTCTTGATGTCTTATGCTAACCCTTGCCTTCACTCTTGAAGTTGTTCTGTAAAACATAATATACACTGTATATAGCAAATTAATAAGGAACTCCAACAACTGCGATTTCTCAAAATTGTTGGTTTTTTAGACTTAATGTAATCAATTTCGGATCTCAAAGCCGAGGACTGAGTCTCACAGAAGGCACCCTTAAAAATGTTCTCTACTATACTGTGCAGAGATTAAGCCTCTTACAGCAAATACACAATCTATATATGTATATAAAAATGATTTACTGTTCGTTAGTCTCGCAAAATCTCGAGAACGGCTGAACGGATTTATCTTATCTTGGTCTTGAAATGTTCGTGGAGGTAAGTATAGGGAAGGTTTATAAGAGAGAAAAATTAAAAACCATAAAAACAACCCCTTTCTATTTCTTATACAACGTAGAGGTAGCCTAAAGGTAGGGAAGAAGTGCACATAAATCAAAGCGAAGCTCGACCGGGTCTGCTGGTCGGAAATAAAAATTAAACCTTCAAAAGAGCAATTAACATCTAAATCCTACTAATATCATAAACGCGAAAGTTTTATGGATGTTTGTTACTCATTAACGCCTACTGAATCGATTTGGCTGAAAGGAATGGAAATAGGATTTGACTCTGTATTAACACATAAACTACTGTGTCATTCCGAAAAAATCCATGGTTCCCGAGGGTATGTGAAAAACTAAATTCTACGCAGACAGTTGCGGGCGTCCGCTAGTCATATAGATGCCAACTATTTTTTGTATTAAAACTTATATATGCTGTAACGCACTCTCTCCATATCTGAAAAACTAATGAACCGATTTTAATGAAGCTAACACGGTTCCCTAAGTTAGAAGTTATCGAGTCCAACAGTTTCAGATATACCAACACTTTCGAATATTAGCTCACATGTTTAAGACACTTCATCGTATCATATAATACGAGCTCATATAATCTACTTTTTTTAAATCTGTTTAAAATAGACTGGTGATATACTGGTATACTCGTAGGTATAGGAAAAAAAGGAAATTGGATGCGAATTTAAATCAAGATGCGGTTTTAAATAAAAATAACGTTTACTACACCATACCGATTTATTTTAGTATTGTCAATTTACTATTTGCCACCACTATATTCATTGATAGACAATATAACATCATTCTAGTTGATTTATTATCAAGCATCAACCCATGTGAACAATCAAACTAGTTGACATTACAACATAATTATCTATGTATATATAGTAAAATGAACTACATCAAAAGTAGGCAATGAAATTTTTATGACAACAAGATTTACTTTACACAAGAAATACTGGCCAAAATACATTTGACCATCTACATAAATTACATCAATACTTTGGTAACTTGAAATTAAATTACAGTTACAAACTACAAAACGTTTTAGATAGATAATAAGAAAAATAAATAAATAAATGTAAAAATCCGGTAAGAGACGTTCTAGACGGCGATGGAAGCATTAATTGCGGCACTTTTTGATAATAATTATCCTCAGACCAATTATTGTATAGGACCTGCCTCGCTAGACGTTACTTTTCTGTCAAAGTATAAGATCAACGATCTAATGCGATCATAAAAAACGGTCTCTAAAGAGTCGATGTTTCACTTTTGTGATTCGTCGATTAAAGAGCTCCGTAAAAATACCTTTTTGTGTAGTTGAATACGGGCAAAATCTTTCAGTTTAATATAAGATATATACCAAAACTTAGCTCGTTTTCCTCAGAAAATGACAGACAATTTTGTTCGTGAACATAGGTGCGGTACTGGTCCTTCTATAATTGGTCTGAGTGTTTATCTCCGGGTTGCATAAATGTATCTGAACGGCAAGTCGCTCGCCGGCATGGCAATATTAAAAAAAACCACAGCCGGAACCTAATAACCTAGAAACAATTAGAGTAACCAAGATCATATAATATCTTCCTTAGCGCCTAGTGAACCTCTTACCACAAATTACAAAGGCTATTGCAGCTAAGTACAATGAAAACTACACAATACTGAGTGAGCAGCATAACATCATTATATGTTGTAGGCACATAATCGTTCATATTGTCGTATTTATTCTAGAAAAAAAAATAACGGCATGCACGGCACACCGGCGTAAAGGAGTTGGGGTTTTAGAACGAATCTTTTACTGTAGAAAAAAAAAACAAATTTAAATGAATCAACTATTGCTGTTGATCTAATTAGATGTATAAGTTTTAATATGATATACAACAAACCTACTTCATAGCACTTTATTTTAGCAGAATTTGGAATGTATTGTTAGATGACAACTGATTGAGTGTTAATTTATTTCCAAATCTATATAAATATAAAAGTGAATCTATAAATTCCTTGGTCACGCTATCAAGCGTGAACAGCTGGACAGATTTCACTATTTTTATTTTTAATGTTCGTTATTGTCTGGAGAAAGTTCTTATGACAGAAAAAATTAAAAAATTGAAGGGGTAGGGTAAGAATAGGGTAGGGGAAAGTTTACATCGTATTTCACGCGGACGAAGTCGCGGGCGTCCGTTTGTAAAGAATAAAGTTATTGTAGTAACAGAGCGGCGAATATTTCAACCTTCAGGTGGTATCTCTATATGGGTAAATAAATTAATATTTTCCGCTCATGTATTCCTACAGTATTTAACCCCATCTCCTTTACTATGAAATCCTACAATTATATTAGTGTGTATAATGCGCTAAATGACTCAACAATTCGTAATATTGCTTTCCAGTACTACTAGCTATGGGGGAGTATGCATCACACCACCACAGTCAATTTAAATGTCGGTCGATCCACGATCGCATGGTAAAGGAAACCAGACTAATATGTAATGTAATCCATATAAAATATTATAAATGAATAAAAAAAAAAGTAAATAAGTAATCACAGATATAAGTACACCGAGTTATCGCTGAATCATCCAACGACGCTTAATTGAATGGGGTTATGCAAAACACACCCAAATTTCATCTTATGAACTAAGATTACATTGATAACCTTTATAAAATTTTTACAAATGTATTAATATTTCAATACAAGGCGGCAACATATTTCTTTTTTAGAATACTAAAAAAGTAAATATTCTACTTGTATATAATAAATAATTTATATTCCATAAGCTATTTCGTTTGGCTTTGTTTTGCATAAACACATTCGTCTTTATAAATAATCATAACCATCCTTCACTTATACTTAACATTAAGAAAAAGTTGGGGCGTTTAAAATTTCCCAACAGCAAAGCTTAATATGTAAAAGAATTTACTTGGAACAAAAAAAAGAAGCTTTGCTTGCTAAACAATAAATAATTTACAAAGGGTTCATTTTTACATAAAAGTAAAGTACATTCAAAATGTAAATTGACTATTGGTGTTAATGTGATTACAAGTTGGGATTTTTTTTTTATTTTATCTATTACATACATAGGTGTACATATATGTACATACGTACATACACGAGTGTTTCCTAAAACGACTGATCAGACATATTTATTTCGTTATTCGCTCAACTTTCAGTCAACATTTTATTGGATACACTGTAAAAAAAAAACTCATAGGCGATCTGACAGATTTTTGATGTTGGTACAAGCTGAATACATATGACCTCTTATGCATACATTGTATGTACATAATTATATTATTAACGAGTGAGTGACCTAGCTCATTAGTATATCCACAACTAAAACTCACGAATTTTTAGTTAGACAGGAAAACAAACTTAATATTATAGGCAAAATATATCCCGAAACATCGGTACCTAATTAAGTACCATGAGTATAACTAACTAGATCCTTTTACAAAGATCCGAACCCAGAGACTTAGATCGGTATTAAAAAAATGACATTTTGTATCTTTTTAAGAATAATATCACGACATACAGAGTACGCACATATATATCGACAAATAAATATAATGTTTACTCAATTTCACTCTTACAAACATTCGACGAAGTAAATAAATATATTCAATGTAGGCTTACTTTATGCGTTGTCGGAATTTTAACACGTTCGCTGCGGCACTGATTTTTCTGTACTTTCATCTGGTGCGGTACGAGGTTTTTTGACCTCATACTAGAACTTTATGTGGTTCGGTACATCGACCTCTTAACTCTTGAAGACTTTAGACGAACGAGGTCAATTGACCTCGTACCGGAGCGAATGTGTTAAGGGGTTCGTTTATCCGCTTAAAAAGCTCATATTATATCCGTGTGGATTATATATCGCTGCAGATTCACAATTTATATTACGTTGGTTCGCTTTTGTCTTATGCTATATGTAATCAGCTTTGAATTTTTATTAATACAGTGGAAATACGATCAGCTGGAGTAATCCAGATAACAATAAACTATTTAGCGCAAGTATTGTAAACAGATGATCTGTGATTTGATGACCAATACCAATATTATATTTTGGCTTGGGCGTAGCGAGGTACGGACAGGTGGGGGGAGGGGGGGGAATTTTTAGCTGTGAATGAAAATGGATTTCACCTAAAGTTATAGGTAAAATGAATTTTGATTTTCCATGATCGTATTTCCACTGTAGTAAACGCATGGCAGTGGTGGTGATCGCCTACTGAGTGTGCGGTGTTCGTTTACTTGCCGAGTTGCTTGATCAGCAGTTCGGTGCTGAGCGACTTGGGCCGCTCGATGGGCAGGCCGAGCGCGCGCGACCAGATCAGCTGCGCGAGCACGCCGAGCGCGCGCGACACGCCGAACATCACGGTGTAGTAGTTCATCTCCTTCAGACCGTAATACTGTCAACAAACAAACAATTATTATTAAAACAAAAATTAAGAAGTGAAAAATTTTACCGTAAATACAGTAGAATCCGTTTAATACTATTTCGCAGGGACCTAACTGCAGGGACCTCGCGGGATATGGGTGAAATATATAACGACTAATGTACACATAAATAGTTATAATAAAAATTTGTGTATTTCGTGTAAAGATTACCTAATTGTGCTATTTAAAGTAATCACTTTTTTGGTATGACAAAAAGATTTTGATGCATTAGCAATTACGAAATTTCCAATTAAATTTTACATTTGCAGTGCGTCTTCAAAATTTTCAGCTTAGAATTGCGTAATGTCAAGTGTCGTTCAGTTCTTTTATCATGTATTAGTCTTGTCCTGCAACCTTGTTTAATGACCTTTATGATGAGCTGATCTGTCTGTTGTAATTTATTTGTCAAATTTGGTATGTGAAATGTATTAAACGGGATAACGAATCGTATTAAGCGTCAGGAAATGTATGAAAACATGTCGTAGGGACTGGCGTAAAATGACGTATTATGCAGGAAATCGTCTTAAGCGTGATCGTCTTAAGCGTGATAGTCTTAAGCGGGTTCTACAGTATGTCTACATTGATAAACAGTGAATTAACTATTAAATAAACGAATAAAAAAATAACCCTACTTTACATGTAAGTACCCTAAAGGAAAACGAGCATAGATTAGGTAAATATCATTTACTCAAACATGCATGGAAATTTATGCATTACTAGCTGACGCCTCGCAGTTTCACCCGTATGGTTTCCGTTCCGTAGGAATACGGAGATAATATATAGCCTATAGCCTTCCTCGATAAATAGGCTATCTAACACTGAAAGAATTATTTAAATCGGACCAGTAGTTCCTAAGATTAGCGCGTTCAATCAAAGAAACAAACAAACTTCGAGATAAATCGAACTTGCTGTACTGTTCGAGCAGCGGCCGGCAATAGTTAAATCATTTTTTTTTTTTTTTTAATCTATAAGTTTTAAGGGACTTTTATTATAAATAACATGTCAGTCCCATCGTACCCTAATTAACAATGACAATAACAATGATAAAAACAAAGCTACTTAAATTAATTACAAGAATCTTCCGTTGATATTACATATTATATAAAAAAAAACAAACTAATTTTTCTAATCTTAATTAAAATGAAAATTTATCTTAATTATAACCATGAGTTGGAGTATTCAAAAGATTATTTATTCAGAAATATCTCAATAAAAGATTTGAAACTTTCTGATGTTGGTTGACAAAGAAAGCTCACCAGGGCTCCAACATCGAACTTACTAACTCGATATTTCTGAATAAATTCTTCTCTTTCTGCGTTATACTTGCCACATTCCATTATTATGTGATGGACATCATCTATCGTATCACAAACTTCACATATGGCGGAAGGAACCTTTTTCATTAAAAATGCGAACTTCTTAGACGGATAATGTCCAGAACGCAGCCTATGAGCTAACACTATGTATTTTCTGCTTAATTTAATACCGCCAAACCAGGGGAACCGAGGAGGCTGATATTGTATAGTTCTATACCAAATTCCTTTTTCTTTACTTCTTAAATCAAAATATTCTCTAAATTTATTATAACATATAATTTTGAATTTATTCAATATTTCTGTATAGAACGGTAATATACATGACTCTGTGCCTTCCATTATTGCTGATTTTGCGAGTCTGTCAGCCTCCTCGTTTCCTCTTATACCTATATGAGATGGAACCCATTGCAACTTCAGACTAATATGACGTGAGTCATATATATATTTTAGAATTTTGTAAGCTACTGGCATACCTCTGCTATAACCAGAGGCGCACAGAGCTAAATGCTGCAAGGCGCTTTTGCTGTCTGTAATAATAACAACATTTTGCTTATTTAAATTCCTAATATATTCAAGAGCTTCTAAAATTGCAACGAGTTCCATGGTCATAATAGAAACTTGGCGGTCAGTTTTGAACATAGCCGAGTTACTTTGCTCTAAATGAATAAAGGCTGCGCCTAATCCTTTTCCATCTTTAGATGCATCAGTATATATATGTGAAAATCCCTTATATTTTCCCAAAAGTTCTTTTATTACCAAATATTTTAAGTATTCCGGTTGATGTTTTCTTTTAGCATCAGTTAAACATTCTAAATTGGCCCTTACAACGTTATTTATATCAATATAGGATGTCCAAATATCTACTTTGTACATTTCTAGTGGACTTGTGGCATGTACTCGTATATCAAGTTGTTTACATTGATCATATAAGGTTAACAACAAAGGCTTTTTTTTTGATTTCCAATATTTGTCATAAGAAGGAGAGCCCATATCATTTAATATATTTACAATCACATTATTAGACCAACTCATACTTTTCACAATATACTTATAACCTAGATATAAACGTCTTAAAAACAGTGGTTGGATGCACAATTCACTCTCCATTACGTGTATAGGTGTGCTTTTAATGAAACCGCCAACGATTCGAAGTGCCTGATTCTGAACCCTGTCAAGTTTACACAAGTGTGTCTTAGCACTAAAATCATATAAAAAACAACCATAATCTAATCTACTTCTTATAAGTGATATATACAAATTACGTAAATGCTTAGGTGCAATGCCCCATCCAGGGCCAGCTAATACTTTAAACAAATTTAAAAACTTTGATATTTTCATAACTGACTCATTTATATGTCTTGTCCATCTCAGCGATCTATCAAACCCTAAATATTTTACATTTTCATCAATACTTATATTTTTGTTGTCAATAATAAGGTTAATCTGGTTCGAGGTTAGTCTATTTCCTCTGTTGAAAATACATACTTTTGTTTTGTTTGATGAAAGTTGAAGTCCTATCTCATCCAATTTTCTAACCATATAATTTAGAGCTACTTGTAATTTTGATTCGCATAAATTTATTTTTTTATTACTGAGATAAATTACAAAGTCATCGGCATATTGCAAAATAAATACATTTTTAATTTGTTGACAGATTATATAGGTGGTTATATTAAAAAGTAAGGGCGATATGGGGTCTCCTTGAGCGAGTCCTCTATTTGTATGCCTGACCTCGGAAAACTGACTATCATTTTCATGTTTAATCATCAATTGTCTATCACTTAAGAATGACCACAAATATTTACAAATAAGTTTACCTACTCCTAATTCATCTAAGACTTTTACTACTTTTTCTGTTAAAATATTGTTATAAGCATTTTCGATGTCTAAAAAACAAGCCGCTGTTGATATTTTCTTTGAAAATCCTAACTGTATATAACTCACCAGTCTTGAGAGACAGTCTAAACTGGATTGTGCTCTTCTAAAACCTATTGTGTGTGATGATAATATATTTTGGCTTTCAACAAACCATTCAATTCTTTTAACCAGCATATTGTGAAATATCTTACAAAGACATGAAATGAGAGATATTGGCCTAAGTTTGGGATCTCTACTCATAGTCATACTATTAATTGCTTTGGGGATTGGTACAATTAAAATTTTCCTCCATTGAGCCGGTAAGACGCTTGTGCTAAATATAACATTGTACATTTTTAAAAGATATTCTTTTCCATCCCTGGGTAAATTAAAAATCATGGAATATGTTATCCCATCACTACCAGGAGCAGTATCCTTTTTCTTTAAACAACATTCCATTTCTTGTATTGTAAATGATCTTTGCAATAAATTATTATCTGATTGAAAAGTGGGCGTACAATTAATAACTGAATCTGGAGTTAAAGAATATAGCAACTCTTTTTCTTTGTCAAAAGATGTACAAAACTTCGATTTTCGGTAGCCTTTAAACCACCGCATCCTGTCCCACATATCTGATGTAGAAATGGATTCGTTAATATCTGTACAAAATTTGTTCCAATTTTTTGATCGGGCTTGCTGCAAAACAACATTCGATTCTTTAGTTTTCTCTTCCAATTTTTTTAAATTATCTGGAGTAGGATTTTTTCTAAAAGTTTTTAGTGCTAATCTACGTTCTGCAACTGCTTTAGCTAAAGTAGGGTTCCAATAACCTTTAGGTTTAAAATTACTAGTTGGTTTTGTACAAAACTTAATGCTTGGAATATTTTTGTTAGCCGAAATATTAATTGTGTTTATAAAATCATCATAACATAATTGTATGTTGCTAGGTGTACAAATACTAAGCTGTGTAAATACATCATTTAAATCATTTCTGTAGGAATTCCAATCAGCTTTTTTAAAATTTAATTTTTTATTGTAATTATCAATGTCTTCATAACTAGTGGACAATTTTATTACAAAATGGTCACTTCCTAAATTTTCATTAAAAACACACCATTTAAAGTTAACTGCTATATCTAAAGAAGAAAAGCTAATGTCGGGAGCTGATTTTTGTAACACACCGTTTACTAATTTCACCCTTGTAGGATCGCCATTATTAAGCGACATAAATCCATTATCTAACGCTGTGTCAAACAATTGTTGCCCTCTCTGATCTATTTTGTATGACCAGTTAGTATGATGTCCATTAAAATCCCCCAACACAAGAGTTTTTTTTGTCGATGAAAATATAGTATCCCAATCAGTTATACGTGTATGAACTGAAGAAGGGCAATATATAGATACAATACGTTCTAAAATTTTACAATTTAATATTTTAATACTAATAATTTCTATACCCTGATTGCTACTATTCATTAGACAAATATGAGATCTAATAGATTTATGCACAATTATGGCAACTCCTCCAAACGAGTCGTGACGATCTTTTCGATATATATCATAACCACTAATACGCAGATCATAATCTGCATCCAACCATGTTTCAGAGATAACGGCTAAATGAACTTTTTCTTGATGTAACAAGTTATCCAACATTAACAACTTAGGTTTCAAACTTTGTGCGTTCCATTGAATTATGTTTAAATTGAATGCTTTATCCATTAAATATTATATTTGTAAGAATGTCATATAACTTTCCTTCTTTCAAAAAATCAACTAAAAACAACTTACATTCTTCAAAAACAGCTTTTACCACTAACAAAACTTTGTCACCAACGTTTTCTTCACAGACAATAATTTCCTTAATTCGTTGAAGTAGTTTCCACACGTCAAAATTTCTTTTTCTTCTTTTTTCTGCTTTTTCTGTAGGATCTGTCGTATCCTGATCGCTGTCTTCGCTTCGGTCGCAATCCATTTCGAAATTCTGGTTTTCACTATTATAATTATTTGAATTAACCTTAGTTTTTTTATACTTATTTTCTGTTTTGTCCTTATTTTTACTCTTATTAACTTTATTCTCAACTAAAGGCCTTTTTTCATTTTTATGTATTTCCGCCTTGGTTTTGAGTACACTGCTGTAACTTCTATTCACATTCGTTGGAACTTCCTTTATAAAATCTCTATCTATTTCTATGTTTATTGCGTCATTTATGTCGTGATATTTTTCATCTTCTTTTTTATTTTTAAGAAATAACTCAAGACCCACCTTATATGTAACATTTCTTTGACTCATTATTTGTCTAATTTCTTTTTCTTTAATAAAAAAAGGACAGCTCTTATCAAGAGCCATATGGGGACCTTTGCAATTTACACATTTGAATTCCTTTATTTCACAGTTATCATGATATTCAGTACATTTTGGACATATGCTTTTATTTAAATTACAAAATTTCCTAACGTGATTAAATTTCCAGCACCCAGAACATTGTGTCACAGGAAACTCGTATCGTTCAACATCGAATCTACATCCATACGCGTTTATGTATAAAGGCGCAGTAGGGTTATTAAAACATAGTCTCACCGATTCGCTTTCAACCCACTTACCCTCATTATTCACACGTCGCAACCTTTTAGCAGAAATTATGTCGTAATCACAACTTAGACTCTCCAATAGCTCTTTTTCGCTAGTATCCAGATCAACACCTTTGATAATGCCGTAGGATAATAGGCTGTCAGTTGTGAATTGAGCCCTTATGTTCAATTCTTCTAATTTTTTCAAATTAACCAATTTTTGGGCATTATGTTTTTCGCTAAATCGTATTATTAATTTGTATGGGCTTTTATATTTAATTTTCATGACATTTCCAATATTTTCGTCTCTCAAAAATCTTGCAAAGGCCATCTGTTTCGGGAGTGTATGTGTTCCAAACAAACTAACTTCAGTATATATTTCCTCAGCACTCCTTCCCTCCTCGCATACATTATCTCGCCCGTGATTTTCTCGCTCGCCTCTCTTCGACTTTCGTCTTGTCACCGTTGTGAATCCGTCATCACTACCATCTGACTCCCTCGGCCTCTTACACCCTATTTTTTCCGTCGATTCTGAGTCACTCAAACCATCTTCCTCCATTGTAAAAAAAAAAATAAATAGCGGGTAGATTTATAAAAAATTACACGTTGGCGCAATACTTGACTTGGCAACTTGCGTTCGCTAGCGCGGTTCGCGCGCAACTAGAGTTAAATCATATTTGTCGTGTAATTTAAAATTGAACGATCTTGTACTCCGCAACATGGCGACCAAAGAGGTAACTTGTCAAAGGTTTAATTTAATTTTCGAAACTGGCTTGCAAATAGAAAGCTGTTTAGTGAAAAAAAAAATACTTAAATATTGTTTTTTATTAGTTGTTCGTCAACTTCGTCATTGGTTTTAAAGTAAAAGGTGAAAGGCGCGCAGAATAGGATGCGCACAAAAACGTAACGCTGTCAATCGTTCATCGAATTTTACTGCCCAAATTTTTTTTATACCGGGTACTATATATGAAAAATCGATTCTTAAGGAGTAAACTCCACAAATAAAAAAAAGTTGCTCGTGATGAGGATTTTTTTGTTACTCTGTTTTTTTTTACTCAAGAGAATGTGTAATGATGATGATGATCACCTGTAGAAGGACTCCGGAGTGGGAGTCCACGTTGGGCCATGGGTTCTTGACCTTGCCGAGCTCAGTGAGGATCGGTGGCACCACTTTGTACACTGCAGCAACCAGCTTGAACATCGGGTCGTTGGGCAAGTGCTTCAGTGCGAACTCGCGTTGACAGGTGTACCTGAAAACGAATAAATAAATAAATAAATACAGTGCGAACACAGATTAATCAATAATAAGCAGATGGAGCGCACGGAAAATGACGGTGTCGTACCCGTCACAGATAGAAAATTCAAAATCGTCGTCGCATCAGTAATTTTCAATATTATTCAAGAAAAATAGCGTCTTACGTCTTTGTTCACAAAAACTAAATAAATAAGATGGTGTATTTTTTATTGGTAATTATTGATTATTATTATTAATTTACATAATTGTTGTTAGTGTTTTTGAAATACAAATTATGAAAAAAGTTTGTTTATGCGGATGCCAAGGAGATGCGTGACGTTTGTGTTTTAATGCATTTCACCGGCTCCACCACGCTGCTTACACACACACAGAATAAAGACTCACACTGTATCGTCTTTACTCTTTGATTGCAACACAAAAGAGTAGAAAATAAATGAGGGCGTTGTAATCACTTATTATAATATTCTATTATCCAGTTGGGACTGTAACAACCTTGATTCTTGATATTAATTGATATCTTTTTCTATATGGTCTTATTGTGTATTATTTTAAATAGGATGAGCTATTGAAAATAATATTACTATATAATATAAATAAATTGATATTTATATATTGAAAAATACCATCACTATCTAGCCCCGAGCATCATGTTATGGGTACTAAAAGAGCTGATTATATGATTTACATTTATTAGATTTTAATAGTCCAGTCATTATAGTAAGTTCATTTCGGAATTCGAGATACCCAGCTGTGTCTGTAAATATTTTTATATTGACACCCTAAAAGTTGTATTGAATTTTTTGACCTGAAGTGATGCTGTGACCAAGATGAAGAAATCCATTTTTGCTAATAGTATATTGTTTTTTTGGTTGACGAAGAAATACTGGATATTTGAGCGGAACATATACTGCTTTTTAATTTCTGTTGGATACCTCCACGCGTTGCCCGAGATAAAGGCAATGCTGATGGATATACAGACACATGGACAACAAAATATAAGGGTTCCGTTTCTTTCCTTTCAAGGTACAGAACCCTAAAAAGATTTGTTCTCAGGTCTACTGAACAGGAAACAACCAAAAGATGACGAGATGTGCTTGTTAGCCCCCAACTACAATCTCACCTGATGGTAAGTGATGATGAAATCTAAGATGGAAGCGAGCTAACTTGTTAGGAGGAGGATGAAAATCCACACCCCTTTTCGGTTTCAACACGACATCGCACCGGAACGCTAAATCGCTTGGCGGTACGTCTGCCGGTAGGGTGGTAACTAGCCACAATCGAAGCCTCCCACCAGCCAGACCTGGACCAATTAAAAAAACCTCAATCGGCCCAGCCGGGGATCGAACCTGTAAAGTCCCTTGTCCTTACCGTAATAGCAGTAAGTCACCGTCTCACTACTACACTATAGTGGCCAGCTGCACACGTCCGCCTCCTCTCGATGCCAGCCATAGACTGGCCGCTCTCGCCCACTACCGGTGTATATATACACGAACACTACCCCACTACCGGTGTATATATACACGAACACTACAGAACCCATTACCTTCGTTTAGTAAATCCACCGCGCATACCACTGTGGCACGGAAGCCGTCACAAACTTACCTAGGGTCAGTCTTCCTGAGAACAGCGTGGCCATATCCAGGCACGACCTGTCCCGACTTGAGTGTCTTCCAGATGAACTCCTTGAGGCCTTCCTCTGTGAAGTTGTCGCCTACTTGTTTGCGAAGCTTTTCCAACCAGATCAGCACCTGATTTCATAAGAAAATTATTATTAATTTTTCATAATAAAACACGAAAATTAGTAGAACTGCCTACACCAATCTAGTGGTTAATCTGTGACGTCGGGAAATTCAGTTATGGCCTCTGAAATGTATAAGTATTTGGTTGTATTACTTGTAATGCAATAACTCAGAGATGGGAAAGTGAAATTGATTGTTCTTTTTGAATGATTTTCATGATACATTAGTTATTGTTTTAGTTTTATATTATTAACTAGCGGACACCCGCGACTTCGCGATCCCTTAGACGTCTTTAATTCGGCCCTCTTGCAAAATCCGTTCTTGGTGGATACCTACTAACTATAAACTATCTCCCTGCGAAATTTCAGCTTTAAAAACCGCTTGATTATACATCAAGCTGTGCATTCTATTCCATTCCATTTGACTTTCCATACAAACTTTCAACCCCTATTTCACCCCTTCTCTTTTTATTTTAGGGATAACAAGTAGCCTATTTTCTGCTCCAAGGTCCCATTTATCTTAATACCAAAATTCATTTTGATCGGTTCAGCTATTTAGCCATGAAAAGTTCAGATGTACAGACAGACAGACAGACATAAGACTTACTTACTTTTGCATTTATAATATTAGTATGGATTCAATACATTATGCTGGAAGTCAGTGAAGTTAGATTCCTCAGAGAGCATGTTAAGTCCTCGGCCTTGGTCATTATATTAACACCTGGGTTTCTATACGGAGAGATGCCTAGACGTCTAAGGTTGGGTGATGGTGATAAAAAAAAAAAGTTGAAGTTGCAATGGGCAGGGCACATAGTTCGAAGAGCTGATGGACGTTGGGGTCCCAAGGTGCTGGAATTGCGACTCCGCACCTAAAATTGCAGTGTTGCTCGACCCCCCACTAGATGGACCGAGGACATCAAGCGGGATGCTGGCGACTCGAGACCGTTGTGCTTGGAAGTCTATACAAGGCCTATGTCCAGCAGTGGACGTCTATTGGCTGATAATGGTGATGTTTATGATGATGATATAAGAAAGATTAATGATATAATAAAACCAAAAAACTTTTCATGGAAAATATAGTACACGAATCCAAGACCTAAAGAAGCATAGTCGAAACTTTAACTCCTACATCGACGAGGTGTTGATAATGTAATATGTGAATACGCATGGTTAACTGTTAACGTATATATAACGTCTTGTGGCTTTGTACACGTGGCTTTCCAAACCACAAATAACATATTAACAATTAACTATGCACCGCTGCATGCTAATATTGTAAATGGGTAAAATTTTGTGAGGTTGTAGGGGGTAACCTGAAACTAAACCGGTTTTGAAAATGCTTTTAACAATTTGTGAGTGACATACTTAATCTCTGTAATCCCACGGGATTGTGAACTTCACGGAGCGTCTGAACGTGTTACTACAACCAACTAATTATATTTTAATCCCATAGAAAATGTTAGCTAAAACTTCAACAGTATTTTATAGCTTTTACTGACAAATAAACAAACAATAATAAAAAAAACAATTGTATTTTTAACCGATTATCTACTATACACTATCGAAACACTTAAAGGGCTTTGATTGTTTCATGGCCTTTATTCCCAAAGGTACAGTAAGTTATTCTAACATTGTTCTGATTAATTTAAATCCCATAAGAATAAGAACTAGAGTTTATGCAGTGTGACTCGATAAAAAAGGATTAATATATTTAATAAAGACATTTCAATAATAATTGAATTGTATTATTTGAATTTTGATGTCTTTTATGAATTTACTATATATTACTTTTATAATTAAACTAGCGGACCCGGTCAAGCTTCGCTTTGATTTATGTGCAATTCTTTCCTATCCCTACCCCTATACCCTACCCCTACACTATTGCTACTATATCCCTTACCCTACCCCTACTTGACCCCTACCCTACCCCTATCTTACCCCTACCCTTAAGATCTATAATTGACTCTTAAACGTTTGTATGGGAAATAAAAAAGGTTGTTTTTATGGACACTCAAGATGGTCATAAGACGTATAGCTCACCTCCTGGTTTGCCAGTCCGTGCAGGGGTCCAGCTAAGCCGTTCAGTCCCGCTGCGAAGGACAAGTAGGGATCACTCAATGCTGACCCGACCAAGTGTGTTGTATGCGCTGATACATTGCCACCTTCGTGGTCGCTGGAAAGATAATAACAGCATATTTAATACAAAGGTAAAGGTAGTAAATCCATGGCAGATGTATTCATTCAAAAGGACACAGTTATAGTCATATTTCAATCAATTTATACAAAATCTTTATACACCAATTTTGTCTGTCTTTCGTATGTGACTGAAAGCAATATATCATTTATCAGTCAAGTTTTCAGTACGACGTCACATCTCCAACTTTACAGTCACTACACAAGCACATATGTAAAGTGTTTTAGTTAAATACCATTCGATAATCAATATCACCAAAAGTAAGACATCAACAGCATAGCTTAAAAACATACATAAAGTCGTACACCCTCCTTTTAGACGTCTGTTAAAAATCGAATTAATTTGTTATTGAATAAGTAACACACATTATGTAACCGGAATACATATACATAGTATGCCCATCGATTGAATATCGTGAATACCGAAGGTCAAGTAAATACTGATAAAGTGTTGAGTGACATGCGACAAATGAACACAAGTTGGTGATAATCCGTGAAATGTGTCATTGGCTCAGACCAATTATAGAAGGACCTGTATCGCACTCAGTCACGAACAAAATTGTCTTGTATTATACTAGGAGTTTTTGCCCGTTTTTTACATAATTCGAATTACACAAAAAGGTACTTTTACGGAGCTCTTTAACCAACGAACATGATTACAACTATTTAACATCGATTCTATAGAGACAGCTTTTATAATCGCATTAGATCGTTGATCAGATACTTTGACAGAAAAGTAACGTCTAGCGAGGCAGGTCCTATACAATAATTGGTCTGAGGTCATTGGCCACAAGGAATTATGACGGAAATGAGCGTGCTTTACTGCATTTGATAAGCAGCGTGTAACTGAAGATTACGTATTATATCATGTTTGCCACGGTCACTATAAAATCGTTCTTACCTACCACAAATAGTAGATTAATAAACGATTGCATACTAGAGTTATAAACATTCGAGTACATTTCATAAAACGAAGGAAGTGAGTTTTATAATGGAGACACGAGAGTTTTGTTACCACGTTATGCACCGTTTCACACTTTACTTTATCTTATATTACGCAATAGGTAACAATGAAACTTTTGAGCAAAATTATTTAATTACTAGGATTCTGTTTGTGTGTATAAGTACTACAGAAATGTATATTTCACATATAAAGGCTTCATCCGCACAGTTCTGGAAATACATGGATAAAATATAAAGTCAAAGTTCAATCAAAGTACTTTACAAGCACTTTCGAAACGTCAGGTAATAATATTATTAGATAATAGTGATAATAATTGCTTGAAAACTTAAAATTAAAGTTACAAGGGTTCCAAGCGCGCCTTGGTCCAAGAAGAGCTCACCACAAACTCAACCAGGGTTTATTTTTTTATAGCTAATGAAAGTCAAAAATAACGTGACTTTCTATAATGTAAAAGAATTGTAAAAATATGTTCAGTATGTTTTTAGTTTACCTGTATATAATATTAGTATAGAATAATGATCAATAGGCCATTAACCTATTCTAATATTGACAAACGATGAAACTTGTATTGAATTTCTAATAATATCAAATTCATTTACATATTTCTGATTTATTGCAATATCTTTGCCATCACTTTTTATCTTCAAGGCGAAACGTTGGAGTTACTTTGCCAAATGCTTTAATCATAACCTACTTCACATAACCTACCCTACCCCTACGCAACCCTACCTCCCCAATATGTACTGCTAAGGCTAGTAAATGATCATCATCATTATTAGGGCCAGGCCTCCCACCTTAAGAGGGGGATAAGGATGATAAGAGGGAATAGTAAATATAACGTAATTTTTCGAAAAATTGTTACGCCATATACGCTAGTAGTACGCCGGGTAGCTAGTATCTCATACAATTCAATGCTACCGATAAGCAGGTTTACTGTTAGTTGGTTTTACATGATAACAAATAATATCAGATAACACAAAACAGCGCGAATACTGTGCAGAATAACACTTGCCTCTGATAAGGCCCTAATTTCAACAATATAAAATCATTTACATCGAATTCGCAACGCGTTTTGGCTTTATTGAATAACAAGTTAGCTTTCTCAGTCAACTCTTAGCCCGGAGTTGAAGTTAGTGTAATTTTCCACAGGTCCGAACGTCTTTTAGCGTCCACAGGTCCGCATTGTACGTATCGGACGCATCGCATCAAACGCATTTTAGTATAAAAATCATACAAATGCGTCCACGGGTCACCATCATACGGATCGCATCGAACGGATTTTATCCATCGTAAACTTCCGGACGGACGCCTCGCATGTATGGAGATTCCTATCAGTAATAAAACATACATCCATTCATTCGTACAAACTACCGCGTTTATAATATTTGTAGGATAGGATAGAATACTAAGCACAGTCGTCTGAATGGGTAATAGCGTGATCATTTTATTACTGTCAACAATTGATGCAATTACACACATACTGATCAGGCACGCAATTGACTTACGAATTGTCCAATTAAACTGTGAATATGCAAAGTCATTTGGAACGATTTTGGAACAAAGTATGAAGAACGAAGTCATGGATTAATGATGTTAAAGAGTTAAAGCGAACTGACAGAAAGTGTTACATAAGGATACTTTGGATCACGCGTAACGTCTAGGCAGGCTTTCCTCTACCTCTTTTTATTATTGTGTGTGTGTCTGTTCGTGTGAATATTGATATTTTATATTTAATCTTTAATAAATGATTAGTTTCCTAAAATATGAATTGTACATCTAAATAATAAAGTTGAAAAATAATGTAAAGAATTTCTTTTCTGGCGAATTTTCCCTGATCGCACAGTGTACTTTTTTATTTTTTATGTGGCAAACAGTAACCTACATCAATTGTCATATTACTTCAGCGTCACTAAATTAAATTCATCTCTAAAGTAAAATTCATTTAAATCAAACTAACGGTTTTGCAGCGTTTTAATGTGATATGGTAGCAGACAGACGGACTTTCGCACAAATATTAGTTTAGACGCTATTTTTAAATATTATTCAAAAATACTTATACTAATAATTTTGAATATTATTCAAAAATACAATATAGTACTAAAAACACCTACTACCTTTTTTTAGAAGTCGGTTACAAATAGCGGTAACTTAAACGAACATTAACTAGTTTTTCAAATGATTTTAACATGCGAGGCCTTGACACGCAAGAGCTACCAGTACGTACTTCCTTTGCTGCATTTTGTCGCTAAATTATGGATAATGTACAAACACGATATTTGCCTACAAACAAGCTATATTATACTTGTCAATCGAAGCGACCTTTTTCCTCGCAATGAAAATCATTTAAAATTTAACTGCCCTGTTGTCTATGTTAGTTTACTTCGGATCATAAGGGCCTATGCACACGACGTTTTTTAAACGCGCCGTCGACGCACGTATCTAAAAGGCTTTTATCCTATACAGAGCAGTTTGTTGTCGTTTGTATGTAATACACACGGTCGTCGTCGTGGTGTGCATAGGCCCTAAGATCTTGGGGGTGGGTCATTGGTTCGACTCTTGGGTTCGATTTCCTGGGGCGAGCTATAGGTGTCCTATGAGGATTCTTTCTTCCAAAAAAAAAATAGAAGCCCAGGGGTAAAGAATTTGGTGGTCACTATGCCAGTGCCTCGAAGAGCACGTTAAACCGTCCAGTAATTATCATTAACATGTATTTAAGTAACAGTGGGTATAATATTCAAATACTGTTTTCTAGAAATAATGGCATTAGAGTGGACCATTCAAAATGTGCTGATGATGTCGGAAATTTTTATTAAAGCAATTGAAATGATTTCGCTAGCAAATGTTAACTCAGCGTAACCTAATCCCATCCGGTTGTCAGAGATAACTTTGTGTATACACAGCAACGATAAAAATAAATACATAATACATAAATACCTATTTGAACATTTTGACCGTCTGTACTCTATACGGATAGAAACGACCTATCTGACGCCTCGCGATTTCATCCGCGTAATTCCCGTTCCCGTGAGAATATTGTATAAAATATAGTCTATGACACTCACAAAGAATCAGGCTTTCTATTGATAGAAGAAATTTCAAAATCGGTTCTGTAGATCTAGAGATTATCCCCTAAAACCTCACAAACATTACGTTTCTATAATGTCAGTATAGAAGAGGCCTGGTTTTCAATATAAGTCCGGACGTAGTTCCACTTCTCGTGGTACCTCGGTCACTATAGATGAGGACTGATGGACTCTCTCAACGGTGTATCTCTATCGGCACTAAGTCTAAATCACTCAGTAGGCCTAAATGCGACCCACGACATGTCCCATGAAGATAAAATGACTTATGTCAACCAATAGCGATATTTTCGGCAGCACATTGGTCATTTTGTATACGGCACGAGACGTCATGAGCCGCATGTTAAGCCTACAGGAAAAAGTCCCTCTACACTCTTGCAGGCCTTGGGCTCAATTCCAGTAGAACTTCTGCGTTCATCCCAACTCTGCGACAAGGTTTCTGTGGTCTTTTTAAAGAGCAAGTAGATATTCAGACAAAAACTATTAAGTGTTCAGTTAGTAGAGTTTTATGTTACTAATAATATAAACAGGATAGTTTGTAAGGATGTTTGTTACTCTGGAACGCCTACTAAACCGATTTTGATGAAAGTTAAAATGAAAACAGATAATACCCGAGAACGCAGAGGCTACTCTTAGTCCCGAAAAATCTATGGTTTCCCGAGATTTATGAAAAACTGATAGTTATGATGGTATGAATGTTTGTTGCTCTTTCACACACTGAAATTTGGAACGGAGATAGATTATAACCTGGATTAAAACATAGGCTACTTTCTATCGCGGAAAAATTAAATTACGTGCAGGTACATACTTATTTTTCGCGTGTAACACCGCGAGGCACAGCTAGTATAAAAATGAACACTTAATGAAAAATACTGGTACACAAAGTAAAATCTCATGCAATCGTAACATTGGTTTCAAAAATCTTTTAATGTGTCCTGTTTCTTCTGCCAAATTGAACTCCGAGCTTCCATATTAGGAAACTGGTTTGCTGTTAGTAAGGCGGTAAATTCTTACACGTGTAAAGTTATAATGGCACATTACTCGGCCATGCGCTGAGAAAAGGAAGCCGTTATGACGTCACTTAGCTATATCTAACGCGATTTGTTATTACGATAGATGCCCAACCGACTATTACTGTTAAGGTACTGTTTTTCATTGCATACACAGTTTAAAGGTGAGCGCAGCACATTCGCAGGCAAAAAACATGCAATTGCGTACACTTGGGGAAAACTTGTAGACTAAGGTTAGCAACATCAGACAGGAAAGGACAAATGAATGGATGGGTTACAAACAAAAACATTTCGCATAGCTTAACAATAAGACAAATATCATAATGCTAGTCGTTCGGTCGGTCAGTGCGCCGTGCAATAATTGTCGATATTACTGTTCCACATAAAAATAATATTGTTAAAGCTGAAAATAAAAAAAGCATCAAAACCTTGCTCACGAGATTGCCGCCATGTTGAAACCACTATTATTGTTCCGATAGTCGTTTCAATGACTGAAAAGACTATATATAGCGCAAACAGCTTCGAAAAACACACCAAGGGTCAAATACAGAAGGTAGAATTTTGACGAGGTTCCTCAATCTGGAGCCCTGATCACCGGTTGCTTGGGCACTATCAATTTCAATTTTATAAATGTTTAATAGTGTTTTGTATTACATATATATATTTTATTATAAAATTGCTAAAAAAAAAAAAACAAATAAATAAATGAGAGAATAAAAGAGACACATCTTAATACTAGCTGACGCCGCGCGGTTTTACCCGCGTGGTTCCCGTTTCCGTAGGAATACGGAGATAATATATAGCCTATAGCCTTCCTCGATAAATGGGCTATCTAACACTGAAAGAATTTTTGAAAACGGACCAGTAGTTCCTGATATTAGCGCGTTCAATCAAACAAACTCTTCAGCTTTATATATTAGTATAGATATAGAAGTAGAGATATAAATGCGAAAGGTCATTCATCACGAAATCTCAAAAACCACTTGACGTGCAAAGATGATATTTGGCAGGGAGGTAGTGTAGAGTTAGTAGAAGTCCGCTAAAAACGGACTTTGCGAGAGACTCAAATTAAAGAGGTCTAAAGGCGGACGAAGTCGCGGGCGTCCGCTAATATGATATAGCCGTAATACGAGTAGGTGACAAATATAGTGAATACAATGGCGTATTATATTGTATGATACCTATAGACTAGCTAATTTAGGTGGCAAGTGTATGAAACTGCAAAAGACAATAAATACGCCGGTCACGATTGTCACGTTTCAACGTTAACTTATTATATAACTGGCAGGTAGATACTTATTAACTCGCTCTTTTGTTGGCTGATATTTATCTTCACACTGCATTCGTTTGCTTCACGAATACGACCAATACCACAGACAAAATATTTTGAGAGAATGTATTATTTTGAGATAAAGGTGTTCGAAATTTGACCAAAAAATTTTTTTTACCGACTTCAAAGAGGACGAGGTTCTCAATTGATATGTTTTTTTTGACATTCAATAAGGCCGAAGAGAATATGTATAAATGAATACACTTTATGTACATGTAGGTATTCATTTATAAATCGTATGTGTGTGTGTTTTTTGTATGTCATTTAAGCACTAATGTGTAGTGTTTATTTTATTTTTTTAACAACATTTTACATAAAAATTAAAGCTTTACGCACTTCTTATCCAGTATATAGTCAATAATAGTCAATATTCATTTAATTCAATTAGGCTTAGTTTACAAGCACTTTCGAATCGTTAGGTAATTAGGTAATAATATTATAAGATAATGGTAATAACAATTTGTCGAAAACTTATCTGGTATACAATGAGTCGTTCAATAATATTTTTATTATTCAAGCTAACAATTTAAACCGCTCATCTACATAAATACCTACCGTTTATAAATTATTTATTACTGTATTATTATAATTGAAGTCCGTTAGATTTTCTATTAACACTTATACACATAAAAAGATATAATCAAGCATCATTAAGAGGTCTTTAGTTTCCTCATAGATTTCTACAAAATACGACTTTTTATAAGTTCAGTTAAGATTATTTGACATTGAAGAATTGGAACAGGGGAATTATTAGAATTACCGACGAGTGGGAAAATACGAAAATATATACTACAGTATTATGAATTGCAATACTGTGGTAATAGAGACGATTTATAGAGCCGCTATATTATGTGTTAAATTATTAACAACGATTAAAACATGGCAAGGTAAGCCTTACAAATTACCTATTTTAAGTGAATAAATTAACTAAAGAGGAGGATTTTGATATTCTATTACATGTAACGAATATAAAGAACTTTTTACTTGTAATTCGTCCACGTAGAGCGAAAAGTTACTAAGTCCTAAAATTGTCATATCGAGTTATAAATGTCATTAAAATCCCCATTTCTATCTCTAAATGATTTTGTAGCTGCTATAGTATTTGTTTTATGAGATGTGTAAAGTAACTATGTCTTTGGAAACTGTTGCGTAATGGGAGAAGTACGACGATGTGCAATGGTGATGTTTTTCTTTGCTCAAAAGTTTCATCGTTACTAAAGTAAAAAGTAAATTTTAAAGTAAAGATATTTAAGCATTTGTAAAGTTTAAATCTCACTTCGGTTTATAAAATACACTCGATTTTTAAAAAACCCTTACTAGACCCATGCCACGATCTAGAATATTAATATTATTTATAGATTTTCTAACTTAGTGAGGGTTTTACTTTAAGGTGTACATAGAGGCGCGTTCGTGTGTAACCTGAAGAAATGTCAGCAATGTCGACATATATAGCCGACCAATTTCGACAAACCTACATACCAGAGAATTTTCTTAATTCTCTGCGTGTGTGAAGTCTGCCAATCCGCATTGGGCCAACTTGGTGGACTGTTGGCCTAACTCCCCTCATTCTGAGAGACTCGAGCTCAGCAGTGAGCCGAATATGGGTTGATAATGATGATGATGAACCCCTCCCATAAAATAAAAATAAAAACAAAACCGCTCCCATTGTGAGAGGAGACTCATGCTCAACAGTGACCCGAATATGGGTTGTTAATGATGATCTTACCTGTGAATGGTGAGGTACAGCCTCATGAGTTCCGTGAACTGCGGGTCGTCGAAGCCGAGCATGTTGCAGTAGTTGGCGGACCAGTCCTTGCTGTCGTCGATGGCGCCGATGCCCTTGCCGTCGCGGTACGTGTTGCGGTAGATGGTGGCGGCGACCACCGGCAGCTTGGCGATCAGGTTCATGGTGTCCTCGTAAACGTACTGTAGCCAGACAATTGGGTATTTGACATTTTTTTTAATTTATTCGTAAGGTGCGACGTCGAAGCTCATTTGGAACGCGACGATCGGTGCGAGCGGTCTTACGCTCAGTCCAGAAAGGGCGAATTCGCCGCGATTCTCTCGCGCGTATTACGCGCGTCCGTTGCGTCCACAAGGCGCGTACTAACGTGCAAGCATTTGGGGAAGAATTTAGTACGAAACATTGAGTTGAACGTGCACTCGCTCTAGAGATCGCGCGTTAACTGGACGCAACAAGGCGTCCCTAGTATCGCGACTCGCGCGCAATACGCGCAAATGACGCGCGAGTCGAGAATCTGGCGTAGTTCACGCGATTTACGGGCGTATTTCGAATTCGCGCGATGCTTGTGAACGCGATGTATTGATGTCTAGTGATTTGACAACGCGCGATATGATTCGCGACGAATTCGCCCCTTCTGGACAAGGTCTTAACACGTGCACCACGGCGTCGGAGTTTTGAATTCACCTCAGTTCGATGTCGGGGCCTGTATACAGGGAAATACTTTTTTTGTATGGTTGTTAGACTATGTCTGCTTGATTGGATCTGGATAGCTGGTTCAGCTACGGATAATGAGGTCGGGTCCAAATACTGGGTCAGGCCAACAAAGAAAGTAAGAAAAATCTCGCGTTTCGTATAAGATTAACATAATGAAACTACGAATATATTGCTCAACATATTAGTTAGAGCAGCATCTAAGCTCTAAATACCACACATTTATAACAGAGAGAACAGGGGTAATGACATTTTTTTAAATTGTATATAAATTAGGAGTATGTTAATAGTACAGCAATTTTGTAAAAGTAACAGGGTATTTGCGGCAATGCTGCCGAAATGGCATGCTGCTACAAAATGGCACGAATTAATGACGTCGTATGTGCATAATGATCGTCAGATTTGTATGGGCGGTCAAACAAATTACTAATATCTTTGTTATTTGCGCGCTTTAGTTTATAGTTCATTTATTGAAAAATGTCACATTTCATGTAAGGAAGCCAAAATTTTCATCTAGTAACGATAAAAGATTTTTAATAGATTTTAAAATTTTATAATCTTATTTATATTGCAAATATCCAGACAATCTTCGCTTTTAATGGATAAATTAGTTAACGCTGACCTTATTTGTCCAAATGTATCATAAAAATCAATATATTGAAACCTAGTCATCATCCCCACTGCACAACAGTGGGCTAATACAAACTATGTAGTTATATTTTTCACTATCCCGCACCCATATCCCGTATAATACGCTTTCCCGTCTAAGACGCGTTTTTAGTTGGGTCCCAACGAAAACGTATTAAACGGGTTCTACTGTATGTGAATATGGTGGAAAGAAAATAGCGCCTAAAATGGAGCCGTGATAGCCCAGTGGATATGACCTCTGCCTCCGATTCTGGAGGGTGTGGCTTCGAATCCGGTCCGGGGCATGCAACCCAACTTTTCAGTTGTGTGCATTTTAAGAAATTAAATATCACGTGTCTCAATCGGTGAAGGAAAACATCGTGAGGAAACCTGTATACCAGAGAATTATCTTAATTATCTGCGTGTGTGAAGTCTGCCAATCGGCATTGGGCCAGCTTGGTGGACTATTGGCCTAATCCCTCTCATTCTGAGAGGAGACTCGAGCTCAGCAGTGAGCCGAATATGGGTTGATGACGACGAAAATAGCGACCAACCTCCCAGTATTTGGACTTGTGTACTCCTTCGCTGTAAGCCTGCGCGAACTTTGACTCGCTGTTCAGCGCTGTGACGGCGGCCGAGAACTGCGACATCGGGTGCAGTTTGCTCGGCATGTTGTTCAGCATAGTCACCACGTGTGCAGGGAGCTCAGCCCTATATTGTAAAAAAGAATATAATTAATTCATCATGAAACACGGCTAAAACTCACGTGACACGGCAGCGATCCAAAGATCGCAGTTTAGATCGTGCCGCGTTGCAGGACCAGCTCATGATTTAGGGCCCCGTATGGGTTCTAACTAGTAGGGCATATTCCGACGTATCACCAGAGTTTTAGCCGTGCTTTTTTATTCTTTACAAGTTAGCTAGATTAGAGCTAGTTATTTATTCTTTGCAAGTTAGCTAGATTGTACTCAAGGGTACAATCTCACCTGATGGTAAGTGATGATGCAATCTAAGATGGAAACGGGCTAACTTGTTGGGAGGATGAAATCCACTCCACACCCCTTTCGATTTCTACACAACATCGTACCGGGACGCTAAATCGCTTGTCGGTACGTTTTTGTCGGTATGGTGGTCTAACTAGCCACGGCAGAAGCCATCCACCAGCCAGACCTGGACCAATTAATAAAATTTCAATCATCCCAGCCGGGATTCGAACCCAGGAGCCCCGTCTTGTAAATCCAGCGCGCATACCACTGCACCACGGAGGCCGTCAAAATAATTAATTAATATGAATATCAATTACGATAGTTAAAATTCTAAAATATATTAAATTCAAACACAACATGGATTATAAATCATTGTATTTCACGTATCACTTAACCCACCTTATGTACTCGTAATATCGTCACATGACTACTAAAACGTTTTATGACGTGTGTCTTCATTGTCATTTATGTTTTCATTCTACTTCGCAGATATTATACGATAGTGAAACATTACTATAAGGAAATCACTTGAAACTCTATCTAGTAAGATTGTGATACCTAAAGATAGAAAGATGCAAAAAAAACTATCAAGAAAAATTATTAAAAGATAACATTTTTAATAACAATGAGGAGATCCCCAGAAAAAATAAAGTCACTGACATAGCTCCAATGGACTAACCAACGTCCATTGGTCACATAGTTGCCAATGGACGTTGGAGTCCCAAAGTGTTGGAATTGCGGATCTCATCGAAAAGCGCAGTGTTAGTCGACATCTAATTAGATGGAGCGGGGACATCGAGCGAGTTGCAGGTAGCCTCTGGATGTTGCCGGCTCTAAACCGTGGTATTTAGAGGTCCATGCAGGAGGCCTATGTCCAACAATGGAAGTCCATCGGTTGGTAATGATGATAATGATAAACCTTTATATATAGATTCAAAAAGTAATAGGAGAAAATAATTAAAATTATTTACCTCTGTGCCCATTCCTTGGACAGAGCTTTGACTTGCGCTTCGGTGGGAATATCACCGGTAACTAGAAGCCAGAAGAGACCTTCTGGTAGAGGTTCCTGACCTCCCTTCGCTTTAGGTAGTTGCTGTTGGCACTCGGGGATAGAGAGTCCACGGAATCGGATACCCTCTTCTGGATCTAACACTGATGTTTCCCATACCAATCCTTTGATACCACGCATGCCGCCGTACATCTAGAAAAGAAACTTAATATTGATTTGGAGGCTAGTGGACCTGTTTGTACATATAGAAAAGTAGCATATCGTCGGTCTAGATGTGATACCTCGTAACTAACAATTTTTGGTAATTCATTTTGATGCAGAAAGCTTTAAACAGCTTTTCCGGTGGTAGCCCGTAAATATCTTGTAGTACGTACATTAAAAAACGTTGTTGGTCGCATAAAACTACTTTTAGTGATACCTAAAAGATCTTTCTTGTCTCTCCTGTAAAGTTCGTCAATTTGCACTTACGAGCTATCACATCTAGAACGACGATATGGCGCATAGATGTAAAAAACCATAGACAATGCCAATACAGTTTCGTAAGGATTCCTTGAAAAAGGTATTTTCCAATTTGTGCAATTTGTCCGTATAGTGTCTACCTTATTAAAAAACTATGTGAACACCACTGGTCAAGAATGAGTCTTAATGATAGCATTGAAAAGATCCTAAACCATGTTAGTTCTATATTATTATTGTCGACGTAGTAAATACTTAATGCCAGTTTTTGTTACACTGCGGCAGACATGGTAATTTCGTCCAACCAAAAAGTTTTTGGGGACAACCAGCGAAGCATGATGCGTGACTAACAAAAAAATTAACTGCTGAAGCTACAAGTAAGAATATAATGACTTCGAATAGACGAATCACTTAAAAGTCTAATAAGTTTATTTTCAGTATCTAAGTAGAGCTCAGAGAATAACGTGATATCCGATTATTTAAATAAAGAATCAAGCATCAAATATAAAAACAAAAATGACATCATCTACCTCCAATTGGGTGATATAAAAACAAAGTAAACACAAACGATGTTTGCATGAGCTCTTTCAGGGAAACCTTCAATTCATGGTATCCTTATAAATAAATGTCTGACATTGTATTTAAACCAGAGGTTATATTTGCGATAAAGCGTTCCTACCTTCGTGAAGAAACATTTTCCTTGTGCATAACTATGTAATTGGGACGCTTTAAGGTCATTTGCAATTTATGAAACCGATTCGTTACACCTTTAAATTGTATTCCATAAAAATTCTAAACATGACTACAGCACAAAATTGAACACGGATTAAAATTCATGGCTGATCATTAAGAACATTACATCTGTATGTTTGTGAGGATCTGTATATTATTCTTAATTTCAGTTTCTAAGATGAATGCAAATTTAACGACTTTACAGTCACTAGGCAAATTACTCACCATGTCAACTGTGACTTCGCCGACTTTGGTGGCGCCATGTTTCTTACGGAACTCACGGATCTTTTCTTGCTCTTTGGGGATCTTCTCTTGCAGTATACTCTTCAGGTTGGTCTGCTCTGCGCTGAGGCCGCGCAGAAGAATAGATGCCGTCGGGCATGCTTTCTATAAACAGAAGATTGCATATGAAAATGTGTTATACTTTTAAAAAATCAAAGCGGAGATCTTTAGTCTTATATAATACGTGCCGCATTGAAACAGCGTTCGCTTAGGGTGACAATCGTGACTTTATAACGCTCACTGTATGTTAATTATAACCGGGTTCGACATCTTAACGTCCTTTCCGAGCTGCAAGGTTACGCCACTGACGTCCCAACGCCAGATTGCTTTTGAATTTCTTGAATTAAACGAAAATCAAATGTTTCATACAGCTTCTAGTGAGTAGGCATTTGGTCTAGTGAAACTGCCAGAAAGAGGAGAATCTTATGAATCTATTTATACATAAACTAAAATCGAACATGAATCGACCGTTTGCATTATCGACCGCTCGCAACATTTGGTTTCCGATGACGTCATTATTGATATGCAAAGCGTTATTCCAATGGTATCGCCGTAAATAATTTATTCGGTGAAAGCAGTGAACATAAAGTCAACTTTACTTTACAAACAAACGATCTGTGATCTAATTTGTTTTTTTTAATCTTCTTTAATGTGTCATTGTAAGAAAAAGTGGAGCAGTTTTAACTGTATCTTGAATTTACCCGCTGTAATATATAAGACTCACAGAATTTTTATCTCGACTGCAATAATGTTTTTGCCTTGTACTACTTTTGTATCAAAAATTTTCATTAACGAAGCGGCTGTGAATACTAATACAGTACGTGAGTACACAGTTGTCAGTTGGCAGTCTTGGAAGGAAAGGAAGTTTCATATGACTTGCAGGTTTTTCCAGTAATCGCAGACTTGATGACTCTGACGTCGAATCACGAATTTATACCTACTATGATTAAAAACCAATCTCTGCACTGAAATCTATAAATCATCATCAATTTTAATGAATTTTTGAAAAGATTGTCACTTAAGTAGTTAAAATTGTATTTTGTCGTAAAAATAAAATTTGATACTTTCAAGGTTTTTTTAAATACACAAATTGTAATAGACATTAGATTGTATTATAAAGAACTAGTATTTTGTTAAGTTGGAAATAATTAAGGTTATGAAAAAATATTTCGCATTTGCATTGCAATCGTACTCCATAGCTTGAATATACTCGTAAGTGGCACTTTTTTCATGATAACACAAAATTTCAACACCATTAGATTGTGAATCTTTCGCGTTTATAATTTAAGAAGTAGGATTACATTAAGCGTTGTTTTAATCTTAGCGTTCCGCGTCATAGTTAGTACCACGTTAGCGTTATGATACAGGCACAATTATTTTTAAGTTTTAAAAATATTACAATAAAAAAACTGCACAGAAACGGTTATTCCTATAAAGAAAGAACAATAATGCGATTAGGAAATAGAAATACATCTTTCTACCGTACTTGAAACTACAAATACGAGTACTTTGAAGAAATATAATGAAATTAATTGAGTTAGTTTTGCAATTTGTACATCATGCTTTCATTCATTGTGCATTTGATCGTCCTCTAAAGAAAAGGAGGAAATTAATACTTTATTTGTTTCAAATCAATGAAGTAGGTAAAATGTTGTTTCGAATTTGGTATATAAACTTGCGACATGAAAGATTATCAGATTAATATAATGAATTTAAAGGAGACCGACCAAAGCTTATCCAAGGCTTCTGTGGTGGGATCTTGCCAGGTTTGGCTGGGCGGGGAGATTGACTTAAAGAAATGTAAACTAGTTTTGAAGGACGCCCTTAGCCCTACATCCATCGATCACAAGTCCGAGACTTCGCTCAAGATTATTCTCTGCCACTCGAGGGATTATTGGTAACATTCTTTGTGGCAATTTTTAGTCCCGATTTCAAATCTTACACAACAATACTTATTTCTTTAACGAACAATAACTGTGGTTTGCCCTTCAAATGCGCTTCTGATGGCAACCCGTCTCCGACACTACCTTCTTTTTATAAATTACTTAGATAACTAATCTAATACCTATACTAATATTATAAGAGGTAAAATTTGAGGTATTGTGTGAATGTTATCTCTGGACCTACTAAACCGACTTTGAAAATTATTTTACTACTTAAAGCCACGTGTATTTGTGAGTTTCATCATATATTTTATCCCCATATTCTCGCGAGAACGGGAACTACGCGGGTGAACTCGCTGGACGTCAGCTAGTGTTTTATAAATGCTTAAGTGAGTTTGTTTCAAGAGTAAACTACTAAACTTATTATAAAAATTCGTTTACCGATGGAAAGCTACATTATCAGCAAGTAACACAGGCTTTATTTTATCTGTTTATTCAGGGATCAAGGGAACGGGAATAAGGCGGATGACACCATGGGTCAACCACTTGTATAGGTGTATAACCGGTTAATAAACCACCGAGACAAATTGAATCGATAGAGCCATTAATTGAAGCCAATTTAATTTGAGACGAAGACAAATGGAAACGCTATGACATCTATTGGACAGTTCAATCAAACAATCACTACGCGCACGACGGCCGATGGGTAATCAAAGCCGAGCAGAGGTCAACTGCGGGTCAGAGTTTAATATTATTGACATTGTTAGTGCACGTATCATGCCGCTGCTTTTATAATTTATAGTCCAGGAGCCGGGGAGCATTTTAACCCCACGCCGCAAAAAGAGAGGTGTTAATAAGTCTGTCTGTCTGTGGCACCATAGCTCTCGAACGGTTGAAGCGATTACAATTTAGTTTTTTTTTTATTAAAGGTGACTTGTGGGCGAGTTTTCTTAGACCTGTTTGATGAAAATCGGTTGAGCCGTTTAAAAGTTGTGGGGGGTGAAGGTGGGGAAGAATAACCAAATGTCTGCAAATATACTCGAGTGGGGTCTCAAATGAAAGCGCAGTGAAAGATAATATTGATGACTTGTTCGAGTGTAATTAATAATTTTATGACAATATATATATTTCGGAGGACTGAATAGGTATGGGTCAGCTATGATGGAATCTTGGAAATAATATTGCCAGTAAATAGCAAAATAATCACTTTAATGTAATCACAAAATTATTTAACAATAACAATTAATTAACAATAATAAATTGAATGGAAACGCGGTAAGTTTTATGCCATGAGGCCGTTCGTCCCATTTTTCTTATGACAGTTCTACTTTTTCATTCCATATTCCATATTCTTTTTCTTCTTCTTTTAAAAACGTCCAACGACATTCCAACTGGCCATGTTACACATGTACAGGCCTTCATGGCATAAACCTCACCCAAGTGCAGTACTTGACGTTTCCTACTGCCGCCATAAGATGGCACTATTATTATCTAATCTCCGACACGGCCATCCTGCGTAACACACGTCCCAGTGTGTTACTTTACTGTAACAAACTCACGAGGAAAGTATCAAACCGCTCGGTCATTCCTGACCTTCAACATAGTTAAAAGTTACTGATTTTTGTATCTAAATGTTTCCAATAGCTATTAAATTAGTCGCTACAAAAATTCGCATTAACTATTTGGTCAGATCAAAACAATACAGTTAAACAAAATTACCAACAAAGGAAACTCTGTTTTCAAAAATTTTTAGTACTAATCAAAATTCAAAATCAATCAACTAATAAAACTCAGAGCTGAACTGACTTTTCTCTTTTATCACAAGTTTGCTTCAGCATGTCAAACACATGAAAGTAAGTCAAAAACAAAACATTCGATTCAACACGTAATCCATGGCTACACAAAGCCTAGTAACCTCCAGTTACTCAACAACCCGCGAACCCCACCGGGAACGCTGAGCCTCCATAGACTCCCTGGTTTCCACTGAAACCCGACCTCCGCCAGTGTTGTCTGCGCACCGCGTACTCACTTCATAATCGCAGCTACTTTACTCTATAGCGATTCGTCAGTTAAGTTCCAAGCCCATATTGCAGACTCACAATTATGCACAGATAGCATTCAATGATTATCATGATTATTATTTTTCATTTCTCAATGACCAAATAACTAAACTGTTGTTTACAAATTTTTAGTCAAAGACAAAAGTTTACAAAGTAAAACAAACTGAATTGGTATAACAGAAATAGCGTAGACCGTTCTTGGTTTTCACGGCAATTATAGACAGATTTCGCATTACTAAGTAAATCGTCATCACCTCTTATGTTAGAATTAAACTTCACTTTACCTAGTGTCTTTAATAAACCACAAAACGAGAAAACAGATTCTCACTCAATTAAAATCTCTAGACTTCCAGAGTCATCCGCCACAGTCATGTACTACTCCCATTTAACGTGAATATGTCTACACTCAATAGTAACAAAACATGAACATTTTTCTACAGCTCCTCGAGACAACACTCTTCTCACCACGGCTCTCACAGCCGAACGAGCAATCGCAATTGCTCACGCACATCCATCACATGGATTGCGACTTCATCCATCACATAGATCACACGCATTTCACGGCCGATAGTCTACTCGAGTTGCTATTGATCATCTCACATCATGATCATCACTTACATCATTAACATCGCTTACTTCAAGTGGTACATGACCTATTGGCATCTTCCTCCAAAGCGCGAAAATTCTCACGGAAGTCTTTGAGAGTTCGGCTGGAACTACCTGTTATGCTTTTAAGCTCGTAACGATCATTAATTAAAACTTCTGTAATTACTAAGGACCCTAAATTTCCTATCTAATTTAGTTTTATTTTCCTTTCAAATCAAAACTAACTAAACGCAAACACTAAAATAGCTTTGTCATTACTCTCTACATTCTATGTCACTTGTTCACTATAGTCGAATAATAAATTAAACGATCTCCAATTAAGTTTCCTGTGATACCATTTTTTATTGAATCAAAAATAGTGATGTGACAAAGTGAACGAACATGACTAACTCAATATGTTCTGAACCAAATTAGTAAATAACAGTTACATCTGTTATTTATTGAGAAATTTGTCAGTCTATGGCTTATTAATAAACGTAAAACCTATTTTGAGTCACAGTGATGAAAATGAAATTATTAAGACCTTATTAAATCTGACAAATAACTGAGACAAATACAATTAAATCAATGCTTTCTTAGAATTTCATTTTAAATTTCATTACTCTAAAGGACAATGGGCAAAAGCAAAAGTATCGGTGAACTGAGTAAATCGAATTTATGTCACAAGGTTTTCATGATTATAATTCATTTTTTAAATTATAAACGTTACTTTCATTTAATAAAAACCGAAATAAAAATGAATAAAAATAAAATACTACTTTGTCTTTAATAAGACCGCCATTATTTTTCTTGTCATAGTAATTTTTACTTACATGACAATCATGTATGACGATTTAATACCGCTATTGTCCACGTTTATTCCTATCGTGAGAGAAATAAGACTACATAATAATATTAGAAGACTCCTTATGAACATTATGGATTAGTGTAGGGTACTTAATATAGTTTAAGTTTTAAATACATCATGGACATCAGTAAGTAAAGTCAACATATTAAGATGCGTAACTCGACACTCGCTGATTACCGCGAAATGCGATGAATTATCACTAGATGGTAAATTATATTTAAAGGTCTTTAAATCAAATATTCAATTAAGCTTTATTTCATTGTGACACAATAAAGTTGATACCGATACTGATCACTTCATAATCGAGGGCAATGTCCTTTTCAAAGCGGAGGTAGTGGTACTCTTAGAGACTAGAGCAAATAGGGAAGAATTGGTCAATTAAATATGTTACACAATTTTTCTTTCAACCGTCTGTCACAAAGCGTTATGATAAATTCATAATTCTGTTCAAAATTCCTCTTTGAGAGCGAAAGAACTGAGACACTATTATTTACCAATACAGAACAGGACATCACTATGACAATAAATATGGTATCATTATTATTTTACAAAGTGACATTAGCGTCAGAAAATTTGCAGGATTTATGATTTGTCTAATTAACGTTTAATTTTGCATTGCAAAATATGAAAAGCTGTAAGTCTTGCTACGCACTTATCAAAATCTCTAATCTCAAAGAAAATCAACAGTCAAGGTTTGATGTTAGTATGCAATACTCTAACTCACAATAATATGGTTATTTCAATCCAGTAACCAAAATTCACAAAACGTTGCATCCATCCAGCAACTCACACTCGTAAGATTACTTCAATCCGGTAACCAAAATTCACAAAACGTTGCCTCCATCCGGCAACTCATTGGGTGACCTCTATCCTCCTCTCTAACATGCAGGCTATCTGAGCGACTTGCATACTACGTCATACCACCCCCTCGTCATTGTTCAAAAGTCGATGTCTTTGTCATCAAAGTTGTCACAATCAGGCATTTTGCGTAAGCGATCGTGTACGTATTTCTAAATATGGTTAGAGTTGAAGGCTTATAAAAAATCGTAACGGAAATGTATTGTTTCGAATTGTAATACTTCTGCAATTTTGAAATGTCCTCTATACTTAGGATCGAGCTTAGTTCGGTTTCGTTCTTGCCGCTTAATTTGCCCGTAACGTTGACGATTCAGAAAATCATCTAAATCAAAATCAATCATCCAGTATACCGTGAACTAGGGTTTCTACTGCATGATTACATTTCAGGGATTTGCACTTCATAGATGCATACACCCATACCCTGTGCCTAAAACTTATACTGTGTAACAAACATATTCAATGCCTTACTAAAATAGAACTTAATAAAAAGTATAATCGATTATAACCAAATTGAAATTTCATATCACTGATAATAATGTACAGTATTTTAGTACCTTTACACTTTAACAACGACTAACGTTGATCTTAAGAGGCACTCTTATTTGTATGTGAATTGCGTTCAAAGAATAATTCATACCCTGAGGCAAAGTTCTGTTCACGCCACTGTATCAGATATTATAGTAATCTGAGATAAAACTTGAACCTACAAACAGCAAGTCTACGTTAGTCTAGAAATACAGTCTTTAACTACAATCAACTCCCCAATCAAACAAAATAAAAACTGCCCACCAAATTCAGTGACCTCATCACACCGCATACGTCCACTCGTTTTGTTCTGCTAGATTTGGCAGTAAGTTAAGTGCTACTCTTGAGTGTTGAGTTCTGAAGTCGGAACTGTCCTTTGATTGTCGCACGAACGGCTGTAACATTCAAAAGATTTGGGTACAACCAAATTTAACACAAACATGGAATTTCGTAGGTATGAGGGCTGAGGCATAACTATAAAGACAATCGTTTCAAGCGTATCAAGTCGATACGAAATACGGACGATACCTTCTCATCATCTAAGCTTAGAATGTTACGAGAGCGTCGATCCACGAAACGCGGACTTTCAATCGTCTACTTCCAATGTGCACAAAAATGTCGGCCCACTCAGTCGGATCAATTAATTACATAACCCCATTTATTCGTATTGTCAGTCAAACAACAAACCATTATGTAAAATTTACTCATTATGTTCGGGAGGCAATAAGGGTGCCAGAAATTCCAGTTATAATGCGATAATCCAATACAAACACCATATTGCTATATCATCATAATCATCATCCAACATCATCCTAAGATACTATCTCAATCTCAGCGCTGACTAAAAATTGTCACTTTCTCGGCCTCATCTACATTATTCATTAAAGAACTCGCTACATCTGCCCGCATGATACCAGCAAAGCCGATAAGCACTATCAAAAAGTAAGAAAACAAAATCACCGGATAATTTGATCAGCAGCTTGTCTTTACACATGTAAACCTCCACTGTGACCGTCACTACTTCGCTACCAGTCTGCGTCAGCTGATGCTACTAAACCAGGTAACCCGCACACGTAGTTCAAGTTGCTGCTTTGTTTCTTTTTTATCAGACTCTGGACGTCTGATTAAATTGGCAATCCAACACTTAGCTCCTATTATACTACAGTGGTTCACATGAAAGAAAAAGAACAAGTTATTAAAGCGAGAGAAAAACATTTTCTCAAATTCTACTCTCTACATATTAGGAAAAGCAATCTGTGAAAACCACGTTGCGGCTGAGCCTTTCATAGCCTTACTAAGCATAAGAATAAGTTTACTCCCCTGTACATCACGATCCAACAACCAAAATAAATCCGTTGTTCCGTTAGCCAAGCTCAAGTCCGTGTCTGCATCTTTCGCCTGACAGTTGGGTAGGACACTGGTCTTATCCTTAATAGGCGGCGGATTGTAAAGCGTTTTTACGAAGAGTCATTTGGTATTTTGCTGTGCCCCGACTATAGCCTGCCAACCAGCTTTACTGACAGATTCACGTGGGTCGCACGATCCGTTTCCACTTCTGATTTCGGAGGACTGAATAGGTATGGGTCAGCTATGATGGAATCTTGGAAATAATATTGCCAGTAAATAGCAAAATAATCACTTTAATGTAATCACAAAATTATTTAACAATAACAATTAATTAACAATAATAAATTGAATGGAAACGCGGTAAGTTTTATGCCATGAGGCCGTTCGTCCCATTTTTCTTATGACAGTTCTACTTTTTCATTCCATATTCCATATTCTTTTTCTTCTTCTTTTAAAAACGTCCAACGACATTCCAACTGGCCATGTTACACATGTACAGGCCTTCATGGCATAAACCTCACCCAAGTGCAGTACTTGACGTTTCCTACTGCCGCCATAAGATGGCACTATTATTATCTAATCTCCGACATATATATTTACATTAGTAACTCCATCTTGATGAGACGCTCAATTTTAAATGTACAAGAAATCTTGATTTTGATTTATTTCAGGGTTCCTAGGTAATAAAATTTCTGAGCGTGGATTGAGATAACGTACCACACAATTTGTAGGACAGTGCGGCTATTTAGTAACAAATTTTGGTGACCTCGTTATTGATACAAGTTGGGAGGAGTTCTTTAAAAATCTTGATCCTTGAGCTCCCCGGATCCTGGACTATTACTAGATTTGTTAACAATGTCAGGATGCTTTTTGATTTTTTTAACTTCCAACGTTATACGTTTGGTTTAACTGTCGATCGACAGATCATGTTGCGGTTTTTGTTTTAAAGCATTTATTTTATAAGCAAGTGTCACATTTAAGTCTCTGTATAATCATTATCAGCTTATTTAAATGACTACTACCAGGTCAGCCATACGTTCTTTGGGTGGGGATATGAAGCTCTGATCCACCAAGCTGCTTCAATACATTAATAAAAAAAACGACTTGGTAGGCAGGGTGATAATGTTAAATTTTGTAACGACCTATTCACTATTTTGGTCTTTATTATCAACCTATAGACAACACACAATCACATAACACAGAATCACAATTTCGTATATGTCTACTAGCATACGTCGAAGATAGTGAATTAGCCTACAGATGTCAATGACAATGACCGTGACAAACGGCTAATCGTGCTCTATAGGGCTGTGAAGTTTTGCTGTTTCATTAAATAATGAAAAGCTCAATATTGTCATAGCTTAATCTAGGATGCAAACCCAAAACAAGGATGTGGATGCATATATGGGTTAAAAATCGAAAGCTAAATTTGAACCATATTCCTGCTCATGTGAGTGGGTCGTAACCACCTCTGATCTTCCTCCTAAAGATGTTACGCCATTTTTCTCTATCTCCTGCTGTCTGGAGAGCATCGTAAATAGTTAGGCTTAAGTGTGGTGCGGATCTGGTTAGACCAACGCATCGGGCTGCACCCTGGTGGCCTTTTTCGTTCCACCTTGCCAGTAACAACTATTTTTCTCAGTCTCCTTCTTTCCTGGCAATGTGTCCAAAGTACTCTAAAATACGTTTGAGGCAGATGGTAGTCCTTTATAACCTTCAGCTTGGCAAGTATAGATGCATTGGTCTGTGTAATGTAGTTGATGGGATTCGGAGCTTCTTTCTCGAACACCACATCTCGAAAGCTTTTATTCGTTTGCGATATGCGGATTTTAGAGTCTACGTCTCAGCCCCATAGACAAAAATGGGGAAGACGAGTGTACGTTCGAGTTTGATCTTTGTATGTTTTATGTAGCTGAGACATGGCACTCTTGGCCATCCCAATCATATTTCGTATATCTAGTGTTCACAAGAGCCATTATTTGTGATGGTGGTAAACGTCCGAGGCAAACGAAATCTCCGACAAAATGTTGGTTCAACCATGGTTCAACAATATTCAAGACATATAAAATCTGACTGAACTTGAATTTGATAACATCGATATAATAAGTTAACACCGTCAGTGTTTAATAAATACATTTTAATGAAGTCAAACGAAAATTTTCCAAGTCACGGTTATAGGCTTTTGGCCTCATTTTGAATGTCGAATCGTCCGAGCGAATGAATAGATTAACAAATTAATTCCTAAAACGAGTTTATTAGTCATCTTAGTTCATTGAGGTCAATGTATAGGTACATGATTTGAAGGCCATATACGTAATTTTAAGTAAAATAAACGGTCTAGTACTATATGTATTACTTAACTCTTACAGTTCCAATTGTAAAATGGTCAAAATAATTAGACAAAAAGGACTAAAAAATCATGATGATGATGTTGAGGAATTTAAAAAACTTCTCGTAAACTCTCGTCTTGTGCTTACTGGTAATAATCACAAAGTTTCATCATAATAGGATGAATGGTTTTGGAAGGCATTGACATTGAATAAACATATTGTGATGTTTTAAGTTATTTCGTAGTAGGGCAAGGCTGCTGATATCAATACTATATTTATACTTCAAAAACGACCTACCCACCATGCTGTTCTAATGCGGGTTAGCGAGCCAAACTCTACGTACAGATATTATAGAGGTAAAATTTGTGAGGTATAAGAGGGTAATGATCAACCCATAATCAGCAGTGAGCCGAATATGGGTTGATAACTACTAACTACTAAGGGGGTAGTCTTTGGATCTACTGAACCGATTTAGAAATCTTTTTTACCAATAGAAAGGCTTTATCCATATTTCCACAGAAACAGAAACTACGCAGGTAAACCGCGGGAAGTCTACAAGTAATTTATAAAGATAAATATAACTTTCAAAAATATTGCATTGCGCCAACATTATGTGGACGATATGACAGCAAATATGTACTAAAACGTCATAAATCTCTGCAGGTGTTTACACTACATGAATCTGAGCGTGATTGCTATGGAGTATACAGGTCACAGAGCAAACTCAGTGAGAACCTTTTATTTATAGACTTCGTGTAATTCCGGTAATGTTTCTTCGAGAACTTATTTGTATTCTCGAAGACACTGCACGCTAAGGAGTAGCGTCTATTGTTTGGTGCCGTTTAATAAGTAATAGACTAAGAGCCTACGATGGCCATACATATTTTAGGTTGAAAGAATATCGGTACTTGCTTCTACCATACCAAAGATGGCATGAAGGCATTCCCCCCACTCCAATACAATACAATGAATCTGGTTAAATAATTGGTTTAATAAAAGTACGTTTCTAGAAAAAAAAAATTTAATCACTCTTCTTGCTTAAAAAAGTTCGCCGGTGTACCAAACCGGTGAAGTAACATTTGAAGCTGTATAATTTGTTTAGTATCATATTTTCCTGTTTGTTAAGCTTGTTGGTAACAAGCTTAACAAACAAGCAAACGAACAATAAGTCTTCAAAATATGTCGTAAAACTGAGGCTGTATGGTCAACAATCTCTGTCTGTTGGGGACTCATTAAAGATTAATTAAAAATATCGTAAAACGTGAGACTGTCACCTGTCCACCGTAACAGAGCCGGACGGAGCTCGGTTACGACCGCCATTTACTTCCTTACCGAGGACCACCTGGTAATAGATACGGGAAATCCGTCAACCACTGTTAACGCTCTCAGTGTTCCCGATGCGTTTTCATCAATACCAAAGATGAACCTGATGTCCGGGAGCCGCTGGATGCGGTCGCTTAAGAAAACATTCCCGTGGCCCAGTCATTAGGTGACGAGTTGGAACACCGTCTTGTCTCCTCGTGGCGAGAAGGTATCCATGAGGATTTCCCCACGTAAAAAAGGCCATGATCGAGGATGAGCAATCCCTTTTAAGCTTTCCTAAAAAAAGGCATGTCTGGCTGTCGTAGGCTCTCAGTCCCTTAAGGGTAGGAGTAGGGTATCTAATTTGGAAATGCTGCAACAGTTTATTTAGTGTTGGGATTCCTTGGTAAGGAGAGTATGAAATAAATTGGCCCTAGTCGCGAATCGTCCGTCCGGAATTTTAGAGGCCATAATGTCAAAGTTCGTTGACTTGAAAAGGACGACAAAATTTTACGGATTATACGAATTTTTAAACATTGCCAAAGCGACCACTACCTTTGCTGGCACACCTTGCACCTTGACTGGCACAGAACTTGATACAGTTACAAACAAACTAACTTTTTATTATACCACGATCGAACTATTACGAAATTCATATCCATCAGTATAATGGATTGCAGCGTCAAAAATAAATAAGTATTTATTATTTATTTTAATATTGTTATCTTATATTTCTTCTTGGTTCTTCTACAAAAAAAAAACATTTATGAATCACCTGTAATATAATATAATCTATGATATCATTATTATATTACGTAATTTCAAACATACTCTACTTTTTCAGATTACAAAATAGTATCTTCAATGGCGTCGATAAGCCAATTAAAATACAGGTAACATAAATAAGATTATCAATAAGAAGTCCATCAATTGTTAATCTATTCAGTTGTTGAATATAAAATCGTTATGGCTTTATGAAAAAAACTAGTAAAATCCTTTGAAGTTCACCTTGAAGACGGACGTTATGTAAACATCATGTATTCTCGTACCTTATACGCCCTAGTGATATATGTATATTGTATATAGTTAAAATTACAAAACACGTTTGAAACAAAAAAGAGAGACGTGTTAAGTAGCATCTTCACAAACTAATTTGTGTTGATCGTACATTGTATATTTAAGTGTATAGCGAATCAAATTCGTGGCATAACGGAGCAAAATCGGCGCCAAAATACTATGGACGACTTTGAAACGAGAATAACCTTCAGCGCATTGCGTAATGTACGTGGTCAGTCGCGAAAAACGCTCGCGTGATTCGATGCGTGATCCTACTTATCTCAGTTATGGCCATGTGGCCTACATTTCCAACATTTTACTTGACTACAAAATGCCGTTCCAACTGGATCCGCTTGATTCCGATATCGGCACAAAATCTCATGTTAGTCACTGTTTCTTGGTATAATACTTATATACCTACTCCGTGAGTTGTTCAGTCGATGTTATATTAAACATACAGTTCATTTAAATAGAGGTGTAAGTTTAGCGACGATTTGTCAAACAGGCGAAGATTATATAATCGATCTTTTAGCCGAGACGGATATTATCGAGTCTATATTTTTAGATACTAGAACCGTACTCAATGTTGATCGAACAACTCCTGAATATTTCATTTGATAAGATAGACCATGATAAGAGTAGTGAGGTGAATTCAATGTCACTATCGTCACGTGCTTAAATTGGGTGTGAAGATAGGAGTTATCCCTCGACTTTTATTACATAAGAAGAGCAGCGGAATTTGAACTCATTGGCCGCGTCTAAACGAATTAAATTGTATGCTCACAGTTTAGTTGAAACGTTCCGAGCGACGAGTAGGATGAACGAATAGAATCACAAAGTGATCTAAACATGCCATACAATCTAAGATGATACAAGTGACATAATAACATCTTATCATAACTAGATAAAGACGATGATGTTTGAACAAGTGCTTTTATATTCGTTGCGCGTTGTACTTTAGTAATAAGTCTTATTTCTGCTACATATTTTACAAGGTTTCTGAGGTATTAAGTACGTAAGGAAGCCGACAAGTTGTACTAATTTAAAAGGAATTTTTCTGTCTAATATACTCGTAGGTAGTTCTTACTTACCGAGAAGTGACGATATTGAGGTAAATTGGTTTTCTTATTCAAAAGCAATTAGTAACATATGTAGGAAAATTTTAGCGGTAATTTATTAAATCTTGCATTGCCTTCTCAGCGGAGTGGTATAAGGAAAATATTCGTAGCTTAAGGTTTTTTTGTAGACCATTGTTAAATCTGAATATACCTAAGAATACATACTTCAAGTAATGCTTAAAAAAGTTGTTTTACTGGTGTAGTCATGAAATAAATCATTAAGTTTAACAATTTTATGTGTAACAAAAATATTTATTTTTATGTCGATTAACACAAAGATAAAGTGGTAATGGGCGGGGTGCCCAAGGTGCTGGAATGGCGACCCCGCACTAAGAAATGCAGTATTGGTCCCGACCACCCAACCAGGTAGACTGACGACATCAAGCGAGTTGCAGGGATTCGCTGGATGCAGGTGGTACAGGATCGTGATCTTTGGAAGTCCCTACAAAAGGCGTATGTCCTGCAGTGGACGTCAATCGGCTGATATGATGATATCGATTTTTGTAAATTCAACATTCCTGCTCATCATTTTGTTTCTTATATGTAAAAAGAAACTTTTTATACTATGTGCTTTAAGGCTCGACATACGGTTTGCCGGGCAACACGGAGAAGTCATGAGTTCGATCTTTGCTCAGGCATTTTACTTCAGTGGTGAAAATGGGCCTGAAATTGTATTTAAAACAAAAAGAAAGGTCACACATAAGACAAATGGTAACAATTACGGAAATCTCACAGTCCATTTAATCCAAGGCTTCGGTACACTAAGGAAACGTTCAAAGATCTCTAAGAAAAGCCAGGCTGCCCTATTCATGTATACGTGTTTAGGATGATGACTTCTGGTACCTACCTAACAAGTTATATCAAGAGTTCGTACATACGCTCTTCAAGGCAATCGGGTTTATGTACTACCACATTGTGGTAGAGGTACATACTCTAAAAAACGTAAACATAAAAATCTTATCGCCCTCTAATCTATACTAATATTTTAAGGAGGTAAACTTTTAGTCTGAAGTAAGTTGTAAGGGGGTATACTCTGGGTCTAATGATCCAATTTTGTAAATTGTTTTAATTGTTATTTGTTAGAGCCTTGGGCTTTTGTTATTCCCATATATTCTGGAACGGGAATAGCGCCGGTGTATCACTATTAAATATTAAATAGCAATATCAAACGGCTTATAAAAAAACAGCTAATTACGAGGCATACTAAGTCCTCCTAGGACTGGAATTTCCTTTTTATTGTTTCAATTATATTTTCATGATACCAATAATCAAATTCGAAATAAGGCAGTGAACAGAAATGCTACTAAAAATGTGTTTATGTAAAAAGTTAAATTTATGAAGAAACCTTAGCTGTCACAATAAGTTTCGGTTTTTCCATTATGTCGTACGACACCTTATAAAAGCGTTGATCGTCATTAGAAAGCGAGGTTTACGTAAACCAGTGCATATAAATTGCTATATAATAAATTTTCATTCTTATGGCATCTTAAAAAATTCAAGTTTTTTGGATACTTTTTAAATAGTGCAAGCACAGATACCTACTTTGGATTAAGTACGTATTTGAAACACAGAGAGTTTATAAATTGGATTGTCGTAATATTTATTTTTCCTATCTAACAATAGTAAATAAACCAGCAGCTTTAATTCTTCGAAACCACTAAAAAGATCTTTATACAATTCTCACAGGTAGATTAATTTTAAATTGCAGCAATATAGAGGACTTATTTCAACCATAAACCCGACTTAGATGAAAAAAGCTGCTGGCGAACGGTAGTCTGTATCTTAATATAACTATTGTCAAAAACATCACCCTCCTTTTGACGCAGTCGGCTAAAAAATACCTATGAAGGTATACAAGAGAAAATAAGTGTCTTAACTTAGCTTATTTTCGCTAAACTATCAAGATACAACTTATTACGAATATAACAAATATCTACTAACTTTATTTTACGACACTAAGTTAGTGTCTTGACGCACAATCATGAGCATTATTCTCTCGAACTTCAATTGCAAGTACAATGTGCAAACAGGATGACCAATATACCGTGCGAGTTACGACGACTTAAATAAATAGAAAAAAAAAGCCTGCAGATTGCTTGGATCCTTGCCAATTGGTACAACATACAATTTAAATTGGTTAAATGTGAAAGGGATTGAGCCTCTCAATAATGTATGTATATTTGGGCTCAGGTCTGGTCTGATTGGTGCGTCAGATCTAGAACATCACATAAATATACGTAAGTACTATTTTTCCGACACAAACACAGAATTAATAAAAAACAAGTTTCTGTTTATGTGAATCTGTTTGTTGGCTTGTTACCCTTACGTGCCTAAACCAGTTAGCCGTTTTTAAAAGTTCTTTCAGCTACATTACCAGCAAATAGCATAAGAATATATTGTATTTTATAATATTTATATTTATTTATTTATATATTATAATTATAAGAATATATCTTACTATACAGGAAGAAAATTTTTTTAGTGCGGATATTTTTATATTTTGTACATAAACAAAATTTAATGATCACGTATTTTTTCTTTTTTTTTTTTAACTCAAAAATAACAAAATTATCGTTAGCTAAAGTTATTTACTTTTGAACAGAATTTTAGGGTCACCCTATTGTGCGTTTATTTTATTTTCGTTTGATACCTAAAGAACGTCACCAGATCACTTTTAAGCTGAATATATCTTGTTTAGTAATAATATGTACATTATTTTGTTATTTTAGAGACATAAATTAAAAAAAAAATTACATAAAATGTATCGAACTGTTTGTAGATTTATATTCTATTAATGATACAGAACCACGAAAAAAAATATCCGCACTAAAGACCGAATCACCCTGTATAAAAATAAGTCGGGTTTTCCTTCCTGACGCTATAACTCCAGAACGCGCAAACCGATTTCCACGGTTTTACATTCGTTGGAAAGGTCTCGAGCTCCGATAGGTTTATAGCAAAAAATTCAGGAAAAGGTAGTGGTAGGGTAGGGGTAGGGTAGGGGTAGGGTAGGGGTAGGGTAGGGGTAGGGTAGGATAGAGGGTAGGGGTAGAGTTGGGTAGGGGTAGTTGAAAGTTTACATCGAGTTTCACGCGGACGAAGTCGCGGGCGTCCGCTAGTTGTATTATATGTATAGTACAACTAGCGGACGCCCGCGTCTTCGTCAGCGTGAAACTTGATGTAAAGTTTCAACTACCACTACCTTACCCCTATTTATATTTTTTCTGTCATAAGAACCTTCTCCTGACAATAACAAACACATAAAAAAAAAAGCGAAATCGGTCCAAACATTTTCGCGTGATGGCGTGACCAAGGGATATATGGATTCATTTTTATTTATATAATAATACAACATATTCTTATGGGAATATTTCCATGAGAATGGGATCTACATGTAACAAAGGTTATTTATTCTTCAATTGGATTATTTACTATACCACAATTGAACTAAATAAGACTAGTGTTATCAGATTCTCATCTATACACATTATATATGTATGTATAGAACTTGAACAAAATGTATAATTTTACTGAGGTATGTCACTGACATCAATTAGTTTGGTTGATTAGTTCAAATGTAATTAAAAGAATGAGGGCTTTTAGATAACACATGAGCCAGTACACAGTATTATCTTTGTAGAGTTTTCAATGTATTATGTTATAGCTGCCTTTATGAATTTGTGACTCATTCAACTACCATACCTCTTTGTTATCAACTAGAGCAGGAGCATGGAAACATTTAGTTATGTTAGAAGACAGTTAGTTTCTGATGGACTCTATGGCGCAGTGGTATGCACAATGGATTCACAAGGCAGAGGTCCTGAGTTCAATCTACCAATTGAGATTTTTTTAATTAGTCCAAGTCTGCCGTCTTCAGCCGTCTTCAGCCTTGGTTAGTTCCGGCAAAGGTGTAACTCCAAGCAATTTAGCATTCCGGTACAATGTTATGTACAACACAAAGGGGTGTGGATTTCATCCAACAAGTTATCCGGCTTCCATCTTATATTGCATCACCACTTACCGTCAGGTGAGATTGTAGTCAAGGGCTAACTTGTAAAGAATAATAAAAAAAACATTAATAATTCATTCAAGCTTAAAGAAAAGTCTTATGATGTGTTAATGATTATATTAAAGATAAAAAAGCTTGCAATTGAATTGCACTATATGATAACATTGTAATTGTAATAAACCCTGGCTGAGTTTTTTGTGGGATCTTCTCTGACCAAGGCGCCCTCATAACCATTTGTGACTTTAATTTACTTTAATTATCTTTGATTTAAAACTGAACCTAATAGAAATAAATGTATTTTGACTGTGACTTTTATGGTTTTCTGTGATAATTATTTGAAAGACTCCAAGGAGAGTGAAAATATAATGGTACTCTATTCTAATAATTTAATGGTTAAATTAAAAATAATATATTACCTAGCAACAAATAATATACACATATGCTTAATTTGCTTATTACTTATGTATAATTAGCTTTGTAAAAAACTTGATTTGGTGGACTTTGTACCACCCAAATTTGTAAAATTGGCAACCCCATACAAAATTACTGAATATAGATTTTTCAACGAAGGTTTTATATTTTCTTTTGTACTTAACCTACTCTTTAATTAAAAAATAAAACGCAAACATTTATCTCAAGTTGGTCATGCCGTTTACGAGTTTTAGCGTGACTAATAACGAACAGCAACAATGTATTGAAAATTTTAGTTATATATTTATAAATTATGTAATAGTAATAAAAACTTATTGATTAAATATGCAAATATTTTAATTATGTGTAAGTAGGTACTTGAAATAAACGAATAGGAAAAATTAAACACTACGTGTACTTTGACTTGATGTGTCGAATATTTGCCGGGAAATTAGCATTTGAATCTTATGACAGTTTTAAACGCTATTAAATAACTTAAAATTGTTAAGAAGTAATTGGAAATCCTGTAAATAATGGAATTATTATAAAAATATTCCCAAAATAGTTATATTCACATTACATAACTTCGAACGCCAAAAGAAAAATGTGGCAAAGAAGGTTATGAATGAAATGTGAATTGTATGAATAAAAGCAAAGCCTATGCGCTATAAATATGTATACAAAGTCATACCTGTATTTCAATTAATTTAGTAGTCGTGATTCTGAATAAAGCCATTTTTCCCGAGTCCACCAAGCGCTAACCAACACAGAACCAAGGTTCACCCCGCTATCGATCGTATTCGCGAGTGGCAGAAATTGGAAACTAAAGATGAGTCCCTCACTCATGAGGCGCCTCGTTTGAGGTACTCGTGATTGCAAAATGAAAGAGTTCCTCAAATTTCAACATTGAACCACCTCACTTCACTCTTCAGTCCTCACTTGAAAATTGACATTGACAAATTGAGTATTGACTTAATACGCGATGTATAGACGCGAGTACGAGTGAGTATTGAGTCGAGCGATTGAATGCACTAAGTGAGCGAGTGACAGTGAATCGCCATTGTTCATATTTCTATTTATCTTATGAACAACCACCTGCTTATTTATTGCGTAGTACATTTCTCTATGTAATAATAAAAATGTTTCTAAAATAAAATAAAATATATAATAAAATAAAATTCTCAAGTAATAATTTATATACAACATTTTTTAATTATTTAATATTATTTCTGTAAGCATTCATAATTTAATTTGACGTATGATATTGTATTATGAATCCTAAAAACATGAGTATTAGATTTGTAATCTAGTGTCATTGATTCGTATTTCGTTTATTTTTGCAGTCAAAAAATAATAACTGAAAGAAAAGATGAGGGAGAGAGACGAAAAAATCCTTATCGCAAGTTATAGGAATTGACGCCCCCGTCCGCCCCTCGCCTCGCCTCCGACATTCCACTGAATATCGGCCATCGGCGAGTTCGGCGCGTCGCGATGCATTGCGTACGACTCCTCGCCTCAAATGAGGGGTCCTCACGAGGTCCTCGCGAGCACCTCACCTCGTCCTCCCTCAACCTCATGTAAAAACAATGAGTTACCCATCTCTATTGGAAACTCAAACTTGAAACTTCAAAGATAACTGTCCACTATGTCAAATAATGTGCAGTGCTGCCAAGGTTGTCAAGTTGCCAACATTGCCAACACTTTTAAGAAAATCGTACCATAGACTACAAAAGATTGTAGTTGACCTCAGATGATTTTTTTTTATGGAACTGCCTCGCTCTCAGACTAATTAGATAACTGGACGTTGATTTTCTATCAAAGTATATGATCAACTATGTAATTTGATAATAAAAACTGCATCTATAGATACGATGTTTTATATTTGTAATCGGGTTTGTCGGTTAAAAAACTCCGTAAAAATACCTTTTTGTTTAGTAGAGTAATGTAAAAAACGGGCAAAATCTTCTAATTTAGATATACGAAATCTAAGCTCCTCAATTTTCCTCAGACAATTTTGGTTGTAAGTTTGGGTACGACAGTCCTTAAGTAATAAGTCTGAGGCCTCGTTAGACGTTACCCTTCTGATAAGTCATAGAGGATCAAAATACCGATAGAGATGCATCATTGCATAGTAATTATTTTATTTTTCTTCAAATTTTTCTATGATTCTGTAATCATCGAAACGATCCTAATAAGTCTAGGCTACGTGGTTGATAGACTGCGTAAAAATGACATGTGTGAGGGCCTTAGATACATAAATAATAGGTGAGGGCACAAAACATTGTATTCTATGGCACAAAATACATATTTTTTGGTGTTAGATATTTTCGATGTGTGACTTGTGAGTTTATTTCGTCCTCCTCAAAAATCACAGACAAATAAAAGTTGATGATTGTGGGCCTGAGACCAATTATAAAAAGACCTGACTCGCTAGATACCCCTCGGTCAAAGGTCAAGAATTAACGATCTAACGCGTTTATAAAAACTGTTTCGATAGAATCGATGTTTCATTGTTGTTTTCGCGGTGCAAACAGATCATTAAAAATGCTGGTTTGTGTAGTAGAATGGCATAAAAACGATCAACAACTTCACTACAACAAAACATACATACAGCCGAACGTAGAACCTCCTCTTTTTTGGAAGTCGGTTAAAAAGTTATGTTTTATTTGTAAGACTTTTAAATTAATATATAGTAAATTTGTAATAAAAACAATATTAAAAAAAAATGATTCTTCTGACGGAACAGCAAAACATTAATCAAATGATCGAATATTCTATGTAATAAGTGTATGCGATGTGATTGTAGTGCACTGTGTGTGCAAATGTAAAACCTATTCTACATTAAGTATGTGTATCGAGAATCTTTAAAGTTATGTGTATAGAATATTGTTGTGTTAAATATTTTCGTTTGTTTTTACCTCGTCCCCTCAAGAAACAACAATTTTGATGCAGAATTTAGGTACAATGGATCACCTTATTTAATTCTTCTATCATACGAGTGCAACCTGCGATGCAACTAAAAAGCTAATACCTCTTTGCCCATTTAATTATTTTCCTCTATGGCCTTATGTTTCCTTGATCATTGGTTGTAGTAATCAATAGTATTAATCTGTGAACGTATTATGACAAATTGACATCTGGGATTGACATTTATCTCGAAATGTAAACAATGCGATAAAACTTTATTTTACGTTTAATTATATCAACGTTTAGTTAATTTTTCACTAGAGATTGAAACGTGTCCGTGCTTTGTAATTGCTTTTTTTTAAAATTCATATTATATTGGAAAAACTAATAATGCCGCGAATCTTCTGTGTTGTTGTAATATTATTTAAAGTTATTATTTTGGTTCATTGCGCTAAACGTTTCCACCTCGGCCGTAGTAAAGGAGGTAATTTGGGTTTGCCGGGAGGTGTAGTACACGGGAAACTGCCCCCTGAACAATGGTTTGAACAAAAGTTAGACCATTCCACTCCCACTGATATGAGGACTTGGAAACAGGTAAGAAAAAATATAGAAGGTACTTTTTTAATTTGATGTTAATTGTTCGAGATTTAAATGTATTCTCTTTAACTTTTTGCACAATTAAAATAAGCGGCAGAGGTTGATAATATTTTTATTGTTTAAGTGAGAATAATGTAGAAAAATTCACTTAAAAACTGGCCAATTTTGCTTTGAAAGTTTTAGAATTATTGGTAAAGAAAATTATACCAACAGGCCTTTAAACATAGTCCAATATTCAATAAAATCCCAACTTCAGAGCAAATTCAACCTTAAGGATTGACCGACCTTAAGGTTGAATTTGCAAATGCGACTACTTGAATTGAGTAACAAGTTGTGTTTGGCGCTCATTGAGTGGGGATGTTTTTTAGTTGCTGATTGTCCACTTTTTAATAGGAGATTAATGAGAGATGGCAAGAGGTCTATTCAGAGAGAAAAACTGTCATTTTTGAGCCCAGGACTTTTGCAGGATTAGCAGTTCCTTTATGACAATTACCTTCTCTGTTTGTGTTGTTCAACCTGCTCAGATAAATTTGTTAGGATAAGAACAGACTGATATGCATCTCTCACTGATTTCCATCTCACAGAGACTAAACACAGTCTTTTTCAATTAATTCATTTGCTAGGTATAAGTTTACTTATATTAAGCTTGAAATAAAGGAATTAGAATTCAAATACTATGCTTGTCTTTTATATATTTTTTATTTATTCATAATACATAAAGAAATCAGGGCAAAGTTTGTTATATTCCAGCGCTACTATGTTAATGAAAGTTTCTATGACTTTAACAATCCTGGGCCTATTTTCTTGATGGTTGGTGGTGAAGGGCCAGCAAGTGCCAAGTGGATGGTGCAGGGGGCTTGGATAGAATATGCAAAACAGTTTAACGCTTTATGCATACAGTTGGAACATAGATACTATGGAGAAAGCCATCCAACAAGGTGAGTTAAATTTTCAAGGTTATCATCAAAGCCAAGGTATCTTATATCTAAGAATTTGTCAATTATACAGTTGACTAGCTGATATATGTATGTACAGTGTAAACTCTTTATAACAACACTAAAGGGACTGTACATATAATAGGGTTATAGAGAGTGGTTGTTATATGGAATGAAGAAAAACTTTTTCGTCAATACACAGTGATTTTCTTTTATTAGCCATGTTTACTATTTGAAAGTTTGTGAGCAACCAAGAATATGATAACATATTAAGTCTTTGACTTCTACTTATTAGTCAAAGTCATGGTCAACAACAGTGTACACATGCAATCCAAATTTGTGAATGGATTTCTTAGAAAGGGTCTTTTTGCATGATACTGACAGTCGATTTTATTACGGGCTAGGATAATAAAGCGATGTAGATAGGTTAGGTAGGTTTTCACTAATTATGGAAACTTAAAAGGTACTTTTTATTACCTAATCGTTATTATAGAGTGTGGGTGTAATGCTATGTAAAGTGTATCATTGTATGAAAGGCAAACTATACCAATCAAAGCCATGTGATGTCGACGCTTTAGTGAGTTTGATGTTAAATCGAGTTTGGCTTTTGGATATTATAAATTATTACATTTTACTTTACCAATATTTAATGCAGTTTAAAGAAACTTACTAACTATAGTTAATAATTAAATCAGTTAGTTTCAAATATATATTTCTTTATTTTCAGTGATCTAAGTACAAAGAACTTGGTATACTTGTCATCTCACCAAGCTCTTGCAGATTTAGCCAACTTCATAATAGCTATGAACGATAAATACAAGTTCAATAGAGAGGTCAAATGGATTGCCTTCGGTGGATCATACCCGGGTTCCTTGGCAGCATGGCTCCGTTTGAAGTATCCACATTTAGTACATGGGGCGATTTCATCAAGTGGACCTTTATTGGCTAAAGTTAATTTCATGGGTAATGTTTTGTTTTATTATTATTACACTAAGTCCTCAACTTGGAGTAATGTGACATTTATCTGCTGACATTTATTTTTGTTTTCATATGATCTCTGTACTGCAGTCAATAATAATAGGATAATAATTATGTCAGTTTGTTTTATAAACTAATGTAGTTCACATTATCACCTACTATAAGTTTGAGTTGCAGGTTAAGAGGCTAAATTGAGTATATTTAATAGATGCTAGAAGGATTGCAAATAAAACATACAGGAATATGTTTTATTGGCTATCCTTCCAGACCAACATATTTTTTTCTGGATTAACAATAATATTGTTATGTACGAGTAATCATTATCAACCCATATTTGGATCACTGCTGAGCTGATTCTCCTCTCAGAATGAGAGGGCTTAGGCCAATAGTTCACCACACTGGCCAAATGGGGATTGGCAGACTTCACACATGCAGAGAATTAAGAAAATTCTCTGGTTTCCTCACGATGTTTTTCCTTCACCGTTTGAGACACATAATATATAATTTTATAAAATGCACACAACTGAAAAGTTGGAGGTGCATGCCTCGGACCGGATTCGAACCCACACCCCTCAGGAGTCGGAGGCAGAGGTCATATCGACTGGGATATCACGCCTCATATACGAGTATGTAGAGCATATTCCGTCATATCTTACATATTCAAGAAAACTGCTAGAGATATGTAAAATGGAATAAAATGTTGTTAGTTATTTCTATACTTAGCAATTCAATGACCCTAGATAGTTATATTAAAAATACATACACATTGTACACACTGTACATTTATAAGAACTAAAGTTATAACACATAACATTATATGTTAAGATAATGAAACCAAAGTTGTAGGCATAATGACAATAATTTTGCTTTCTTTATCTTAATTAAAGGTTTAGAAAACAAACATATTTATATCTTTAGTTGGCCAGTCTGTCAATTCACCTTTGACCTCATATGTTCTATACAAATCTTTCTTGGAAATGCTTTCATTTGATAATAATTTATAAAACGATTAAATTAGCTTTGACTGTGTGTATGTCTGAAAGTTAGAGATTTTTATTTAATGACAAGCTAGGTCTTGACTATGATCATATAATGCCCCTGAAAATGCAGTCTTAGATGGAAGCGGGATGTCTTTGCCTGTAGGCTAGTTACTAGCCACGACCTAGGCCTACCAGCAGAGCAGACCTGAGCCAATTTAGAAAATAATAATATGCTCCCGACCGACTTTTCGGTCACGGCGGCTAATCTCATGGTGAGATTAACCATGTACGCAGGAGATATTATAGTGCACAAGTGTATACGCAAGCACAGGTGCACTCTCTCTTCACTCACTCTCGAAATCCGATGGGACGGCAGACCGACACGACCGGTGAGAGATCAGTTGCAGGACCGACAGCTTTACGTGCTCTCCGAGGCACGGGGGTGTACTAACACCGCCAACTTTCCAACTCCAGGCTGCTATCAAGGTTTTCCTTGTAAGAAAAATCCCAATAACCTATTTCTTATTTTTTTTTTTGGCCTGACCCGGATTCGAACCCTGGACCTCATTGTCCGTAGCTGAACGAGCTAACCAATGAGGCAGTTAAAAATTTAGAAAATATAATATCTATAAATGACCCGAGCTGGCGCCGCTGGATTCAGTGGCGCCAGAAAGGTCATAATATCTACTTTTTTATGTTTTATTGTTAATCATTCTTTGTTACAGAATATTACCAAGTTGTTGTAAATGCACTACGTGAGAAAACCGGTGCAGAGGATTGTGTCAGTCAAGTGAAATTGGCACATCAACAAATCGAAACAATGATTAAGGCGGATCCTGCAGCTATTGAAAAAGAGTTCAAGTATGTGCAAATTAATATGTTCACACACTAAGGGACAGCTCAATTAGCGAGCATGACCAGTGACGACAATGGTCAAGTTAACTGAAGTTGCCACATATAGTTCACTCTGAGTGTTTGGTCACTTGTTCTGTGAGAATGAATACGACCTTGCCAGTTAGTATAGTGTGGACAGAACAACTGGTCGTATCATAATGCCACCAACTGCAAAAAAAAAAACCAAAAAAAAGCTTAGATTTTGCGTCCATTGTTGCCACATAGTGCGTGAAGTGCCTAATCTATCTATGTACAAACTAGAAACATGGTCCTCCACCGCGTCTGTCAGTATTAGAAAACTACTAAGCGAATTTTCACAAAGTATTCATCTATGATTCATAAGAAAGATTGATGTATGTAATTTGTCAAGGTCTTGGTTATTGCAATGTATGGTGGGATATTTGTTTATAGATCTACAAAAAAGTCCGCAATGGCTATCTATCTGTTAAGGATTGGTTGATAATGATGACTTTCTTTGATTTCAGATTATGTAAACCATTCTTGAAGGCTTCCAAAAATGATTTGAAGAATTTTTATAATTCGATAGCCGATGATTTTGCTGATTTGGTTCAATACAATGAAGACAACCGCATCGGTGTGAACGGCAAACGCAGAGCTACTACGATTAATTCGGTAATATTTTGGTATTGTATAGTTCTATAGTTCTTCTAGTATCTATTCCGTGAAGTCCGTTTGGCTTTGGGTGTAATGGTAAAAGGACAGACCAAAAGTTTTGTGCGTGCTACCGCCCTTCAGTTTTAACTGTACAGTTATATCTAATTTTAGGCAAAACCATTAGATAAAACTGTACAATTGTCAATTTTGTGTATTCAGGGACGGTTTAACTATACAGTTCGACTTTGTAGTTAAAATGCAGATCTGTAGGCCACATGTCTGTCTAATAAAATATATTGTCAAACGCTTATCTATACTAATATTATAAAGCGGAAGAGTTTGTTTGTTTGTTTGTTTGTTTGTTTGTTTGTTTGTTTGTTTGTTTGTTTGATTGAACGCGCTAATCTCAGGAACTACTGGTCCGATTTGAAAAATACTTTTAGTGATAGATAGCCCATTTATCGAGGAAGGCTATAGGCTATATTTTATTTTCAAAAAAATTAGGCATCCTTCCTGAAACTCCAATAATGTAACCCAAGATGTACATGGCGTGTGTTCGCGCCTTCCCAAAAGTCTGCTAATTCCCTCAAGCATTGTCATTGCTATTCAAAAGGCCAAGGGGTTGCAAATACAGCAGCGTCATTCACTCGACCGTAAAATGACCTCACTCTCAACCAACACGCGCACGAGACGGTTGTAGCTTGCCAATTTGTCATCGGACCTAACCTTACTTACAATAAACCTTTTCAACCTTCTCCAAGTTTTTCTTTACCAGCATGCGCTGCAAAAACTATTGATGTTAGAATAAAATAATGTATGACAACTTTGTAGAACACATCATTTTCTACAAAAAATGTCGCGACAGCATATATCTATCTATCTATCTATACTATAATAAAAGAGTAGAAATCGAGTGTCTGTACTTTGACCAAATTTAACTAAAATCAAGTTAGGGCGATTAGAAATGAGCAATAGAATACAAAAATATTTTTTTTTATTTTCTTGCCTGTCTGTCTGTCTGTCTGTCTGTCTGTCTATCTGTCCGTCTGTCTGTCTGTCTGTCTGTCCTTCTGTCTGTATGTTCGCGCTATTCTCTGGTTCTGCTGAACGGATTTTGACGCGGATTTAGCTTAATCTATTTTATCACAATAGACTATAGATTAAGCAAAGTTCAGGACAACATATAGGCTTTGTTTCATTAAAATTGGACAGATAGAAAAAAAGTTATCTTGAAAAAACCGGATTGCTCAAATTGATTCGCAGGCGTTATTTGGAGAAACGAGTTTTCAACTAAAACTGTGTAATATCGATATTGAGGCACATATTCTATACTTAACTGACCAATTTGTTTATTTGGTTGAACGCGCGAAACTAATCTCAGGAACTACTTAAAAGTTCAGGTTCAAACTGAATAATCCTTTTTGTGTTTAAATAGTCACATTGTCTACTTTTTTATCGTATAACGATAAGCAAGATTTATTACTATAAAAAGAGCACGAATTTGGCGCAATAGCTATTAAATACTTATCTATACTCTATACTTATAATAAAACTGTAACAGGTCAAATTACAGAACTTTTTGATTAATTTAAAAAAAATATATATCATAGGGCATTATACAATCGATACTGAATTCAAAAATATTTTTTTTCTATTATTTATCTGTCTATCTGTCCATATTTTTTGTTGACCAGGCATCACACTGAAACTACTGAATGAATTCAAATGAAACTTAGCACGGTTTGAGAACATAACACGGAGCAGGTTATAGAATACTTTTTATAGCGAAAATAAAATCAGAAGGGAGTGAAATAGGGGTTGAAAGTTTGTACGAAAAGTCCTCCTTTTTCCTGGTCAATTTACGCAAGCACAAAAAACGCGCTTTAAACTTTATTATAGACCGGCATTCGGCCGGGAATTTGTGATAGGGCCTTTGACCGTGACTACGGCAGGGCATTTTACCAAAGCACAACAATCGGAACGCGCGGCCTTCGGCCGGGAATTCATGATACAGCCTTCGACCGTGACTACGGCTGGGTATTTTACCCAAGCAAAAAAAAGCGCGGCCTTCTGCCGGGGGTTTGTAATATGGCCTCTGATCGTGGCTACGGCTGGGCATTTTACCGATGCACAAAAAACAGAACGTGCGGCCTTCGGCCGCGCACTTTATTGGAGCCCGGCCTTCGGCCGGGAGCTTATGATAGAGCCTGCGACCGTGACTACGGCCGGGCATTTTACCCAAGCACAAAAAACGGAACGCGCGGCTGAATCCGGGGGTTTGTGACAGGGTCTTCGACCGTGGCAACGGCTGGGCATTTTACGCAGAGACAATTAATTGCACGCCGGCCGTCGGCCGGGGGTTGGATAGGGCCTCCTACGATGGCTACGACTGGGCATTTTACCCAAGCACAAAAAACGCGCACTTTATTGCACACCGGCCTTCGGCCGGGGGTTGTGATTTTGTAATTATCTATACTAATATTATAAAGAGGTAAAGTTTGTAAGTTTGTAAGTTTGTAACAATTTTTTGAAATGCGGTAATCTTCGAAACTACTGGACCGATTTTAAAAATTCTTTCACCAGTAGAATTCTACGTTATCGGGGAGTGCTATAGGCTATATTTTATATTTCTATCATATATAACTACTGAGATATCGCGGGTTTTCTCTTACAGGTCAGACCGAAAAACTTACTTATTCGCATGCGCTGCCTCAACCATTGCGTATAACTGAAATAAATGTATGGAGGCTTTTTGAACCTTTAAAAGTTCTACAAAAAAGTCCGCGACACCATATATCCATCTTTTATATTTTAGCAGATATAGTACCTTTAGTACTTTAATAAATTATTTAAATTTTAAACTAAGGTTTACGTCATTATTTACACAACTAAACTTAAATCCTTATCAAAATAAATGATTTAATAATCACAAGGATATTATAGAGATAATATTTGCCCTTTACAGTATGTTAATTAGTGTTATTATGTGGGTAGTATTTTAATCGGCTTGACGCGGCTGCGCCCGCGCCGTCATGTGGCAGTCCGGATTATAGACTAATCACGTATACAGTGTTTCATTTCCATCCATATAAATATTAGAGAAATAACAGTGGCGACGAGTTATTACGAATTATTACGCGTGTAAACATGGAAAAAGTATCAGTTGGATTGATAACAGTGTTTAACCACGAACAGCAAGACTGGGACTTGTATAAAGGACGGTTAGAACAATGGTTCCTAGCGAACGAAATAAACGATACCGACGACAAGTCGGGTGTGAAGCGCCGGGCGATCTTACTAAGCAGCTTAGCGGAAACGACGTTTAAACTCATAAGGGATTTAGCACTACCTAATGAGGTTGGATCTCTTTCATACCAGCAAGCGGTATCGTTACTTGATGGCCATTTAAAATCAAAAAAATGTGGGTTCTCGGAACGGTTCAAGTTTCATGGTGCCCGGCAAGAACACAGTGAGTCCATTAGCGAGTGGGCTGCCCGTGTACGTGGTTTAGCAATGGATTGCAAGTTCCCCACAAGTGTTTTAAATGAAATGCTGCGCGACCGGTTCGTCCTTGGGATGGTTCACGGCAAGGTTCGGGAGCGATTGTTCGAAAAGTCTTTAGAAGGGCTCACAATGGAAAGGGCGGTACAAGTGGCTGAAAGTGTGCATTGTGCCGTAGAAGGTGCGCGGCAAGCGGTCCCACAGTCACAGGTTCAGGATTTGACCTTCTCGCCAGTCGTCGAGGTGCACAAAGTGTCGGCCCAACCGGCCGGCTCTCAAGGTAGAAAAGTGACAAGTGCTAATAAAGGAAGTGTCGTTAATTCCGAGTCGGTAATTAAAAATAATAGGAAGTGTGAAGTGTGCGGATCCGTAAACCACGGGAATCAAGTGTGTAGATACAGGTTTTACACCTGTAGGCGGTGCAGGGTCAAAGGTCATTTGGCGCGCGTCTGTGTAGCAGACAGAGGGCGCGACCAACAACATTTCTTACAATATTGTACGGAATCTCGGGCGGATGGCGATGATGGTAAGCGTCTTATTTTTAATCTTCGCAGCTATCGCGGCGAACCGATGCGGGAGACCATAGTGGTGGATAGCGTATCTCTGTGCTTTGAAGTAGACACCGGCTCGGCCGTTACGGCGATAGCAGATTCGACGTATTATAAATATTTCGCTAAACATAAGTTAAAAACCAATACCAAATTTTTACAAAGTTACAATGGCAGCACTATCGATACAATAGGAGTGTTACCTTTGCAATTTACATACCGGGGCAAAACGGAAATCATCGACGTATATGTGGTAAAAGGCGGTGGCCCACCCTTACTCGGTCGTGATTTTATATTTAAATTTAACTTAGAAATATGCTCTGTAAATGCTTGCATGCCGAAATTAGATTGCGTTGAGAAGCTAGTAAGCGAATACCCTAAATTGTTTTCCGATTCATTAGGATGTTGTAAAAATATTGAAGTATCTTTGAATTTGAAGCCTGATTCAAAACCGATTTTTTTTAAAGCGCGTACGGTGCCCTTTGCCCTCCGGAAAAAGTTAGAAAAGGAATTAGAGAGGTTAACGTCATTAGGGGTCATTGAACCGGTGCAATTTTCTGAATACGCGAGTCCTATAGTGCCCGTTTTGAAAAATAATGGTGACATAAGGGTGTGTGCAGATTATTCAGCTACGTTAAACAAACAACTTTTAGTTGAAAAATATCCGCTTCCACGAATTGAGGAATTATTTTCTAAATTGCATGGCGGAGTAAAATTTTCCAAATTAGATTTGTCTAATGCGTACAACCAGCTGAAATTAAAAGAGGAATCGCAATTATTAACGGTCATAAATTCTCACAAAGGTCTTTTTAAGTACACACGCCTTGTGTTTGGATTATCAAGTGCACCGGCTATATTTCAACGAACCTTAGAAATAATTCTATCAGGCATAGATGGAGTACTTCAGTTCCTTGACGATATTTTAATTACAGGAAAAACGGAACAGGAACATGTAAATCGGTTAAATAAAGTTTTTAAGAGATTAGAGGACGCGGGGTTGGTATTACAAAAAGATAAATGTATTTTTTTTCAGGACTCTGTATCGTATCTGGGTTACATTATTGATAAAAATGGATTACACAAGTCACCAGATAAGGTCAAGGCTATTCTTAACGCGAAAGTCCCTACGAATGTTAGCGAATTAAAATCGTTCTTGGGATTAATAAACTATTACAGGGGGTTTATTAAAAATGCTTCAAGTATTTTAAGTCCTTTACATTTGCTTTTGAAGAAAAATGTTGTTTGGAACTGGGAGGAAGCACATTTACAGGCTTTTGAATTAATAAAAAAGCATTTAGCTTCGGAAAATACCTTAGCACATTATGATCCGGACGCAAAAATAGTTCTCACTGTGGACGCGTCACCCTTCGGTCTTGGAGCAATTTTATCCCAAATAGGGACCGACGGGTGCGAACGACCTGTTTCTTATGTGTCTAGGTCATTGAATTCAGCGGAGAAACAGTACAGTCAAATTCAAAAGGAAGCTACGGCGATTATTTTTGGTGTCCGTCGGTTCCATCAATATTTATATGGCAGAGCAGATCCATTTATTTTGAGGACTGATCACAAGCCGTTGTTGTCTATTTTTCAACCTGGTCGCGGTATACCCGAAATTACGGCCAACCGCTTGCAAAGGTATGCGTTGTTTTTGTCGGCATATAACTACAGCATAGAATACGTTAGTAGTGCAAATAACTCTGCCGACTACTTAAGTCGCGCCGTAGAAACGCCGACGGGTAACAATACTACGAGTAAGAATGATTGTAAGCGTGTAGTAGGTTATAGCGCAAATGATAATAGTTGTTATATGAATTTCGTGTGGGACGCTAATTCGATGCCCGCAGTTTTCCAGGATGTGTTGCGGTGTACCAAATCTGATAAAAATTTGTCAAAGGTTAGCGATTATATTTTAAACGGTTGGCCGAAAAAAGTGCACGATAGGGATATAAAGCCTTATTTTAGTTGTCGGAACGAGCTATCGATTGAGAAGGGTTGCGTTATGAGGGGGGCTAAATTAGTTATTCCCAAGGCTATCCAACAAACAGTCATTAAGGAACTTCATACAGGTCACTTGGGGGTAGCTAAAATGAAAGCTACTGCACGAGAGCGGTTTTGGTGGCCAAATATGTCCGCGAGTATAGAAGCAGTGGTAGGTAACTGCGACGTGTGCATGCAGCTGCGCCCCGCGCCCCGCCGCGCGCCGCTCACGCCGTGGCCTTTTCCTCCCGAACCCTGGTACAGAGTCCATGTAGACTTTTTAGGGCCGTTTAATAATAAAGTATACTTAATAGTAGTTGATGCTTATTCTAAATGGGTGGAAGTTTATGACGTGAGCAATGGTTATAGTTCTAGAGTAGTGATTGAAAAGTTAAGTGAAATAATGTCGAAATTTGGTCTTTTTAATACTATATGTAGCGATAATGGTACGTCTTTTACATCATCAGAGTTTAAAAATTTCTGCAAGTACAATGGAATAAATCATTTAACTTCACCTACGTACCATCCGGAAAGTAACGGCCAGGCAGAAAGTTTCGTGAAAATAATAAAAAATGCATTAAAGGGCATTTTGTTATCTGGAACATCAAAAAAAGATATAAACATTAAGTTAAACGAATTTCTATTTCATTATCGCAATTCTACGCACTCCACCACAAATCGGTCTCCAGCTGAGATATTGTTCGGTAAGAACTTACGATGTAGGTTAGATTTATTAAAACCGGCGCAGCAATTATCGCCACTCGACCGAGCGATGTCAAATAATGTAGGGAAAAATCAGTGTTCGCAGATTAGGCACTATGATGGGAAAAGAAAAATAGATTTTATAATTGGTGAAGTTGTGTTAATAAAAACTTATAATAAACCAGTCAGTGTCTGGGCTAAAGGCATTATATTGAGAAAACTAGGCCGGTCCGTGTACGTAGTGAGACTTACAGATAGTAATGTGGAATTTAAAAGACATAAGAGTCAAATTTGTAAATTGAAGGGGGAAAGAGAGGTCACGGTTGATGAAGAGATCATTGCGAGTAACGAGAACGAGTCAGGTCCAAATGCCATATTACCTCCGGTGATATTGAAGTCGCAACCAACAGGTTCTCAGACTCGGACGGCAGTAGTAGAACCGGCAACCTGTGGTAGTGAGATTACTAACCAGAGTCCAGAGATACCGCATATGAGACCAAATCAAGAAACAAACCCAGACCCAAGCACTTCGACATCTCCGACTCATACAGCCGTCCATTCACCGGATGCTAGAACCCCCAGATCCAAGCGGGCTCGCAAGCCTATACATTTAGACTACAGAAAATATTTCTGATAATTATTTTTTAATTTGTGTAATTGTAAACTATTGGTGGAGGGATGTTATTATGTGGGTAGTATTTTAATCGGCTTGACGCGGCTGCGCCCGCGCCGTCATGTGGCAGTCCGGATTATAGACTAATCACGTATACAGTGTTTCATTTCCATCCATATAAATATTAGAGAAATAACAATTAGTTATATAGTTTCGGAGATAATACAAAATTTCTGAAAGTCGCAGAAATGCCGCTATATAACGCCCCGCGGTTTCAATGACGTGGTTCCCGTTCCCGTATGAATATGAGGACCAAACATAGCCTATGACACTCGCAAATAATGTAGCTTTCTATTGGTAAAAGAATTTTCCAAATCGGTCCAGTAGATCCAGAGATTACCCCCGGCAAACACACAAACTTTACCTCTTTATAGTATTAGCATAGAAGTCGCTTGGGAAATTATAGTCTTTTGGTCATTGCACCACGCACAAAAGGCTGGACCAATTTTGCTGAGGGTAGGGATAGGATAGAGGTAGGGAAGGGGTAGGATAGAGGTAGGGTAGGGGTAATTTAGGGAAAGTGTAGGGTAGAGTAGGGTAGGGTACGTATAAGGTAGGGGTAGTGTAGGGTAGGGGCAAGGTAGAGGTAGGGGAAGGATATGGAACGTATAGGGTAGGGGAGGAGTAGGATAGGGGTAGGGTAGGGTACGGGTAGGGTACGGGTAGGGTACGGGTAGGGTACAGGTAGGGTACGGGTAGGGTAGGGTTAGGGTAGGGATAAGGTAGGGGTAGGGAAGGGTTAGGGGTAGGGAAGGGTTAGGGTTAGCGGTAGGGGTAGGGAAGATGTGTACATAAGTAAAAGCGAAAGCGAAAGAATGACCGCTATCACACAATAATAATATATTTTAAAGACGAAAGTTTGTGTGTGTTCCTCCTTTACGCTGCGGCTGCTAAAGCGATTTGGATAAAATTTGGAATGGAAATAGATTTTATTCTGGATTAACACATAGACTACTTTTCATCCCGGAAAAATCCATGGTTTCCGAGGGATTTCTAAAAAAACTAATTTTACGCGGACGAAGTCGCGGGCGTCCGCTAGTCAGAAATAAAGCAGATTTTTAAACAAGTGACGAATATCTCAATTTATTTATTATTAGAAATTGAGGTTTAAATTCCGTCTGTTAATTTTCTCATAATTTTCTTATAGCCTTCACTCGGGCTTTATTACGAATCTTTTGACACGTTATTCATTAAAAAGTTATTTTAGGTGCTACGGTAACATAATATAATAATAGACAGCCAAAGTTTTTCAAAATTACCCTTCCTTTTGGCCTAGTCATAGAAATAGACAACTATAACAGTGTCTTTCATCTTCAGAGATTAGATCTTCTTTTACTGTTAAGGCCATATTCTTAAACATGGATTAAGATTTAAACAACAATTTTCTTCAATGCAAAGTGAACTTTAAAGTAGCAGTAGTTTACTTTACTTTGCAGTAAATCTTAATCCACGTTTATAAATTCTCGCAATAGTAGTTGCCGCATTTGAAACTACCTTGTTTTTTTAGTGGTTAACATATTTGGCTGCGGATCTCGGGGTTAGGGTTCAAGTTCTGGATCGCGCTATGACATATTGAACTTTTCCTTCTTCCCAGAATTTTTCAGTGTAAATTGTCAGCCTGGAGTCCGAAGTTGGTCGTGTCACACCGACGTGTCTTGGGAAGGTTTATTTATCTCTTATATATTAACAAATAGTTTAATTTTTAGGTTTGCAGTATGATAACACAGCAGCCTGAAAGACCAGCGTATAAAAAGTTAGCTGAATTCAACTCTATAGTTTTGGGGGAAGCTAACCAAACGTGTCTGGACTACAGTTACGACTACATGATCAATGAACTTAGGAACGTCACATGGGGTACGGAAGGAGGTGAGAAACTATTTGTCAAGGAATTCCTTAACTCTACATCCATTGGTCACAAGTCCTGGACTTTGCTCGGAGTTGTTTTTCTCTGCCCAGTGAATCCATGGATTGCTAAGATATTGTCTCATTAATATAATTGTAGGGGAGACCGGGTACAAAAGTAACATTTTGAACATTTACATTGATTTCTGGTTATACATGAATATTTTATAGAAATGAATAAAACCATTTAAACATCCCATTTATGGTCTTTACATCGGTATCTCAATTTTGCTTTTTATTGGTCATTTGATATGAAAAACAGAGACTCGAAAAAAAATGGGAAGTTGTTACTTCCGACCACGTAGGCAGGACGAAAGTAACACATTGTGGGTCAAAAGTAACAGACTGAAAGGGTTCGTAAAGAAAACAGTATGACATACTAAATCAACATATTATTTATTTCAAGTCTTTGTATTCAAAGAAGTTGCATTCAAAATGCTTAAAAACTAAAAAAAGATATTTAAAGATAACAAAACAAATTATTATTTCTTCTAGTAATGAGATCAGTAATTTTTTAACTTTATGTAATCATTTTTACAATCAGTCTTATTTTATTAGCATCATCATCGACATATTCGGCGTGTGACATTTTGCACGAGAGACATTGAACCCACTGTTCACTTGGCCGGCTATTGCCAAAGGGTTCTAAACAAACGAGACAATAGCAATCTTCGTTGTCTGAATTTCTTTCCTTCTCTTCAGCTGCCTTCTTTGTCTTTTTTCCTTTTCCCTTCCCTTTTGTAGATATTTGTTTACTTTTTTTCGTAACTTTTTCTTGCCATTTCCAGTACCAGGTGGTAAAACCCTTCCCTTAGTTTTAATTTTTTCTAGGTTCTGTTCTTCCTCAATTGCCTTTTTTTCGGTCGGGCGTGTCCGTCAATATTGCTGTCTTACGTTTTTTACATCCTCTGCTTCTTGCAGTCCTGGGGCCTGCTTTTGGTAAGGGTCTCAGATCTTTAGGTGATAAATCAAATGGCTGACAGGAATTTGCTTGCTGTAACCCGCTAGGTTCTGGTGTAGGCGAATTGGATCCTTGATTAGATGATACTATATTTGACAAATCATTGTTTACTGTTTGCTCCATAATTTGGTCGCTCAACGCTGGAAGATCTGAAGTATCTGGATCAACTAAGATGGGGGTTGTTGCATCAAGAATAGTCATAGCAAATCAGTACGGGGACAAAAGTAAAAATGTTACTTGTGTACCCATAGGGCTATGTTACTTTTGTACCCGACCACATTTCTGTTAAAATATAAAAGATAACCTTAAAATGTAATGTGCTAGAGCAAAATGAATTAAAATACTGTGTAATCAATCTAATCAAGAATCAACATGAAAATATTCAGATTCGTATCATTTTTAAAAGACTACGAAAACACTAAATAACAGAACAACAAAACACTTACGTTTGATGTGCGAAATCACAAAACGTCTTCTCACTTAACCTAGCAGCGCGAGGCGCGCGTGGCGATTGAACGCAAGAAAGGGGAGTACCGCCCCGTTGTTAACTTACGACATCGACGTGGTGTTTGACTGTTGGATATCCTTACAGAGCATTTGTTACTTTCGACCCGCCGTTACTTTTGTACCCGGTCTCCCCTACTTTTGGCTGATTTGGACTATGTTCTTTGTATTATCATTAACTTATTTATGTAAATTAACCCATATTTGAGTTTAGTCTCCTTTCAGAATGAGAGGGTTTAAGCCTTAGTTCACCACGCTGGCATTTAGCGGATTGGTAAATTCGAGAATTAAGAAAACTCTCAGATTTCCTCAGGATGTTTGCCCTTCACCGTTTGAGACACGTGATATTTAATTTCTTAAAATGCATATAACTGAAAAATTGGGAGTAGGTACAAGCCCCGTACCGGATCTGAACCTACGCCCTCCGAATCGGAGGCATAGGACATATCCACTGGACCACCCAGAAAGTCCCATAAAATGGGCTCCTTTTGGCGGTGAATAAACACGCCTCTGTTTTAGCAGTTACAACACAGTTTATAAATGCATTCTAGTTTTTAAAATTCCTATTTTAAAAACTAGAGTCATCGATCGCCTATTAAAAAGTAGATGCACAATCAGCGACCAAAAAACGTCCCCACTCAATGAGTGCCAAACACAATTTCTTGGCACTCAATTCGAGTAGTCGCATTTGCAAATTCCACCTTAAACTTAATCCTTAAGGTTGAGTTTGCTCTGAATTTAGGATTTTTTTGAATATTGGACTATATCTAAAGGCCTTTAGGTATAATTTTCTTTACCAATAATTATAAAACGGTCAAAGCAAAATTGGCCAGTTTTTAAGTGAAATTTTCTACATGATTGTGTGTCCTTTTATTATTAGAGGACAATGACTAGAGTGCGTTTTCATAACATTCTATTTTAATTTATCATATTTATATTTCTTTCAGGTCGTCAATGGATGTATCAAACTTGCACCGAGTTTGGTTTCTACCAAACGTCGTCAGGTGAAATGGAAGTCTTCGGTAATCAGTTCCCACTTGATTTCTTCATACAACAATGTCAAGATGTCTTCGGCCCAAAGTAAGTACAGTTAAAGTTTTATTAACTATAACTAGAGCTCTATCTTGTTATGGATCATGAAAACCCGACCACTTGAAAATCGAGGAGGTCTTTCTCACGCCAATTATATATTACTAGCGGACGCCCGCGACTCCGTCCGCATGTGAATCGATGTATACTTTCAACCCTTACTTCACCACCTTCCAGTTATATTTTCGCATAGTTTATATAAAATAAACAGTAATTTATCACTACATAGTATAAAACAAAGTTGCTTTCTCTGTCCCTATATCCCTATGTATGCTTAAATCTTTAAAAAAGCGCAACGGATTTTGATGCGTTTTTTAATTGATAGAGTGATTGAAGAGGAAGGTTTATATGTAAAACTAGCGGACGCCCGCGACTTTGTCCGCGTGAAAGTCGATGTAAACTTTCAACTACCCCTACCTACCCCTACCCCTTCTATGTAGCCTTAACCAATAAGTCTACATAGAAGGGGTAGGGGTAGGTAGGGGCGCGACGGAACAGATAAAAAATGGAGTAACTTCTCCCGTTTACTCAACATTTCTCTTCACTGCTCTGCTCCTATTGATCGTAGCGTGATGAAAAGTGTACTATAACCTGCCCAGGAGTATGTAGAATAATTATACCAAGTTTCGTTAAAATCCGTCCAGTAGTTTTTGTTTCTATAACGAACATACAGACAGACAGACAGACAAAAATTTTACTTATTTTACAGTATCGATCACTAATCACCCCCTGATAGTTATTTTGGAAATATATTTCATGTACAGAATTGACCTCTCTACAGATTTATTATAAGTATAGATAACATCCATTAGATAATGTTTTTGAGGTTTCTGATCTGATGTCGTAAATAATTACATTTTTTCCGCTTATATTGCAAAGGCAGGCTTGAACCCTACGAGATTTATCAAAATAATGTACTAAGTATTGTACACATTGAAAAGGTCTACAGAAAACTTCGCGATGGTATATGTCTATCTCTTATGGATATCCCACAATTTTTTTATCATTTACTTTTACGACAAATAATGGCTAATTCTCGAAGCGATTTTAACCAATACAGCATTAATCCTTATTCAACTAAATACCATAAATACATTGTTGATTTAATATAGATTCATATGACCTTTTACAGCATATGATTTAAATGAATATTTTCGAAGATATTACAGATTTAAAAATTTACATTTATTATATGCTTTGAAAAATACACATCACGTTATAAATTTGCGCACATAATAGTACATTATGATAATATAAATGTCGTATGACGTTTTATTAAGTTTGTTTTAAGGGTTACAGACAGACATGCTGTCATAAGGCTAGGCCTGTAACTTATAAATTTGATTATTCTTTTTTCTTTCTTTCTTCAGTGTTGGTTGACCCATGATGGATGAATATTTAAAATTATTCAAAAATATATTGCTATACACATTAGACTTATACTCGTATAGTATTTTATACAGTATTCCCAGAACCGACATGAGAGTATAAACGCGATTACGCATGTGTAGAACTAATCAATACCTGTACTGAGAAATATTGCCCGGCCAGCTATTCAGTCGAGGTAGGGCCGCGGTACAAAATGCCGCGTGCCCCCGACTCTGACAGTTCGAAAGACAAAATGGCGGAGGAGAGGCTACCCAAGCGTGCCCGGCCTCGAGATTTCGTTAATTTTTTCAATTTATTTACCTTTTCCCTGGATCATTTCGGTGATTCCACGGGAAAAGTAGTGATCACAATGGCGTAAATCAGTAACACTCATATAATTTTGAGATTTTTTTTATTTGCTCTCATATCGCGGACTCTTAAGTGTCTTTTGTTGCAAGTGGTACCACAAAACTTTTCGTGACAGTTCGAATGTGATCGAGACTGGTTCCGTAAGTACATTTTATTTTATGTCTACCTATTTCATCTCTTTGTATTAAGGGCGCGTCCGTCATAATGGGGGTAAGTCGTTGCGGCGTCACTGGGAGTGGCAGGTGTATGGAGTGGGAGGGGGCGCGGGGGGGGGGGAGGGGCAATGCAGCGTTGTTTCAATAACCTTATTTCGATATTTAAAACACAAGTTTTAATACTTTTAATGGGTAATTTGTGAAAATGTTTTGTTTAAATAAATCATCGATGTCGATGCGAATTTTGTTACACCTCTCCGACATTTTGTAATTATCATCAAACATACAAGATGGCGGAAATCGATACGCGATTTTTGTAGATGTTCACCAAATCTTATCATATTAGATGGGTGGACTTGGAGTTATTCTGTTTTTAAAACACCGTAATGATGTGTTAAGATTTTTAGATATCTAAACGATTTTTTCTTTGGATTGGCAAAATCAATACTTGACTAAGAGTTAACATTATACGTTGAATGCTGCGTGCGCAACTTAAGTTAAGTTAAAAGTAAGTATATATTCTTTCACGCAATACTATGATATATCATGATACTGATTTATTTAATAAATAATATTATAATTTAGACTAAAAAAATGTGTTTGTTCTATTTGCAGGATTCTTTTAAAGGCAGCAGTGGCAATGAGCGACAAAAAATCTTGAGGACTGCTGCGCCTGCTCTTCATTTTAATTTAATATAATAAAAAAGTCTAAGGAAATTTTGATTTATAATTCTGTGTGATAGTAAAGTGACTCTTTTTATTTATTAAATAATAAATTAAAACGAATAATAATAACATATATATACATTTAACCTTGATATATACCTATAACAAATAATGTGTAATATCGAAATTTTTCAATAAATGATTCAAAAAAAGTTTTTCTGATTTTCAATGTCACCCTATTTATTTCCAAATATTTGTTACATAATATTGAATAAATACAATACATTGATTATGAAATATTAACTATACATACTTATATCAATTTATAGTGATCCTGTGAGAATATGCCGCGAATGTTGATTTCAATGCAAAACTTCTGTACCTACCATTTTATGCACGCATGCATTCAGTTTTCATGACTTTATTGTATTTTGATTTACTACAAAAATTGCCTACGCGAATGTTGTCAAAGCTTTCCACCATTTTGAATTGCCAAAAAACAAAATGGCGGATAATCAAACATGATGGCTCACGCGACCTACAGACATGCGCGCGCAACTAAGACTGTCAATTTTCCATTGAATTGTCATCAAATTGATAGACGCAAAAGTACCAAAACACCTTTTTTGTTAATAAAACAAATAATATTACAACCCTCCCCCTATTTTGCCATTTTATTATTCTTTCGAACTAAACAAATATTGTATCATGATATTTTTTCCATCAGTGCATGCGTAGTACCATAAGCTGTACTACGCATGACTAGTAGAAATCAATACCAGTAGGTTTATAATGCACACCACTACATATCTCAATCATATATGCATTTCATCAAGGAATACAAAGAAAAATATCTGGTTTTAATTCCCTTTAAGACCCTGACTTCGACAACAGTAAAATGAATGGACCGTCCTACCCCCAGGTAACAACCTCAAAAATACAAGTCAAAACAAAGAAACAAAAAATTAGAAACATATTTACTGGAACAAAAGTATTTATTACAAAAAGAGCCAGTAGATATCAATATGTACGTAATAACAAGGGAATACTAGTGTTTAATTGTTTCTCTCTAACAGTTTGCGAGCAACCAATCGGAACAAAGAGATAGCATGAGACGGCCATTGCCGTAGAAAAGACGTAGTCCTTTTTGGCCCCTAGCCATGAGGCACGTCGATTCTTTTTCTACACACGCCAACGTTTCGAGAAGTAACTAAAATGTATGGGCGTGACATTCACTATCGACATGTCACGTGATGAACTTGTCGATCGAATCTGTCATTTTCATACATTTTGTTAGATTTCGCAGCGCTAGCGTTTGTAGACAGAGAATCGACGTGCCACATGGCTACAGGCTCTTGTCGCACTTAGTACATTCGTAATGAGATTATTGAATGATTATTGAAATCAACTACGTTTATAAGAAACTAGAGTGATACATAGAGTAGGTACTTAAGATTGGAATCTGATGCCTCAAATTTTGTTTAAATTTTAGTTGTGTGCTTGCACATATAAAACACACACGAAGTCTTAGATAATTTGAGGGCACGTAACAACAAAAATATGTATTACAGTTCCCAAAGACGAAGACCGAGTCGGTGCCCACTTTACTGTCTTCAAAATTTTGTTACTTGGGCCGGTCCATTAATTTTAATTTGGTCGAAGAGTGTTAGATAGGTCAGTTATCGAGGAAGGCTATGTATTATTCTCGTATTCCTACGGGAACGGGAACCACGCGGATGAAGCTAGTGTGATTATAAATTAATTTTCGTTTAGTGATATAGTAAGTTTGTTGTTTTAAAGGTACTATCGCACAGTAGTCAAAATGCTTAATTTAAAAAAAAATCAATGAACTTTTTTCTTAATTTGAAATTCAATAATCTCTTATATGTGTGTTGTCTATCATTCCATGTAGTGTGTGTAATGTGTATTTTATTTACTTTAATGTTTTAATGCTTTTTATTTAAATAATGCTTATATAAAGTTCTCAATATTTAGTTGTTTACATATTATAAAGAATGAATCACTTGGAAATTAAAAGTAGGAAATTTCTTGAAAATTTTGCGAAATTTAATTTTATAGCCTTATGTTTACACATTTAATTAGTAGGTAATATGATTTCATTCAATATGTATAAAAATAGCCAATGCGATGCGAATTTTTTATGGCTTTTATTACGCGAGACCGCGGGGGACACTTCTAATTATTCAATTTTCACGTCGAAATCCGCAATTAGATGTACGTAATGTATTACATATGCTTGAGAAATGTGTTTTTAATAGTGTATACAAAAATGTTAAAAAAAATAATTTGTGCTCTCTCATTTTTTTTTATTTTTGTATATATTATTTTTTTATGCATTCACGTGAAGATACAGAAATAAAATATAGCTTATAACACTCACAAATAACGTAGCTTTCTAGTGGTAAAAAATTCTAAATCGGACCTGTCATTAAAAAGTTATGCTTGAGTGGTCCGAATTTAATAATTATTTTTTTGTTGGAAAAGGCATATTCCATATAAATTTGTTAAAACAATTCCAAACATAAAGGTCAAAAGGTAAAACAGGGGATGTTGATTGTTTAACCGTTAATTTTAATGTAATTCCAAGCATAACTTTTTAATGAGAGGTCCACTTGATTTTTTTTTACTACGAGAAAGCCACATTATTTGTAAGTGTTATTAGTTATATTTTGTTTCTGTACTAGCGGACGTCCGCGACTTTGTCCGCGTAAAACTCGATGTAAACTTTTAACTATCCCTACCCTACCCCTACCCTACCCTCAAATTTTAAATTTTTTTCTGTCATAAGAACCTTCTCCTGACAATAACAAACACATAAATAAATTTGTGAAATCGGTCCAGCCGTTCACGCGTGACGGCACGACCAAGGGATATGTATATTATTTTTTAATATATACTCAAAACAAAATAAGGGCCACCAGTAAATCTCTACAGTAAAGGGTGTCTTAATGGTTGCTTAAAGTGTCACTAACGGGCATACTCAATTTTTTTTTAGATGTTAAAAGCAGAACTTTTAACATCTAAAAAAAAATTGAGTATGCCCACTTGATAAATTTATCATCAGAAACGTTAGTGACACTTTAAGCAACCATTAAGACACCCTTTACAAACCATTAGAGTCAGTAAACAAAAGTAATTTTAATGTGTAACGTAACGTAAAATGTAACGTTAAAAAAAGTTTTTTAAACCTTATTTTTGTCAGATTTTAGAATATTTTTTTTTCAATAAACGGTAACCAAAGAAATATTGTTTTAGTTTAATTTAACTTTTAAAACTTTTTCTAACTTATTCTAATCAACCTTAATTCAAATTACTGGATAGACTTTACGGATATGTAAAACAGCTAAACATATTATTTTGTTTTGACGAGTATAAATATAAATATATAAAAATTAATCCATATATGATATAGATTTTCACGAGAATGCAGGAACTACGCGGGTGAAACAAATATAAATTAAGGGAAACTTCAAAAGAATTATAATTATATATGTATTATAATAATAAAATGAAAATTGTGAGGGCACAAAATATTTTTTTTTAATATTTCTCTATATACTATTAAAAACACATTTCCATAGTTTATATAAAAATTTATGGGCCTCGTAATCTAGGGCCAGTCAGCCCTAGATTACGAGGTAAAAACCTGACGGCACTGCACTCCCCATCTCTAAATTAACAACCTCACTGGAACTTTTATAAACCCCATAACATTAAGTTATATTTTTTACCCATGATAAATATCATCTGGATACATAGTTGTAGCCCCGATGCAAATACGGCAACCAAAAAATAAGAACGCGAATAATCACTCAAAATCGATCATCAAAATAAAGAAAAACACGAAAAATGTGCGCGCGCAATGTATGCGTCAATACAAATTGAACTAAATGATAATGTCATATTTACAAATTTTGAACATAGACCGATACACAAAACAAGATGGTGGCGAAAAATCAATACGTACCCGGTAACACAAAGACATGCGCGCGCAATATATCCGCCATTACGAATCGCACTAACTAAACAAAATGGCGGAACAGATGTCTACAAGTTCGTTTCTTACCGACAAGATTTAATATTTTTTCTGATTTTACAAATTTGAAATCGCGAAAGAAAGGAACATGTAGATATATTTTTTAGTTTAGCGGTGATAAAGGGCTTTGTCGAAACGTACCACGCCCTATCGGTAAAGCCAACATAGTTACAGGTGGTATATTTCCAAGTGCACCTGCGCAGTCGTGTGAAACGGGACCACGCATGTCCAGTACCAATCAATATCCGAAGAAGCTAGCACCGGTCCCGGGCTAACAGCTCAGTCGAGTCACGGGCGCGCTAAAAGAATGTCTCGTTTATCTAACGATGAAACTTTAAAAGAAATGAGCGAACCTGCCCAAAACGAAATCGCCGAGAGCCCCACAAAGCAGGCCCGGCCTCGCAACGTCTTGAACTTTTTCAATTTGTTTTCCATTTCTCTGGATTATTTCGCTGATTCGTCGGGAAAAGTAGTGTTCACTATTATGTAAATCAATTATAATATTCAAATAACATATTGGTTTTTCTTTGGTGACAATCTTAACTGTGAAGATCAGTGTTATGTGTTTTGTTGATGCTGTATCATCTAACTCTGGGTCAACTTAAAGGCGATCCAGAATATTAACGTATGTAAACATTTATATTTGTAGTACATATTTTACTAAATATATATTTTTAGAAATGAACATTGAAAGAGCTTAATATATTGTCACTGTAATTACTTATGACGAACACGGACTCGATACGCAAAACAAGATGGCGGCGAAAAATCAATACGTACCCGGTAACACAAAGACATGCGCGCGCAATATATCCGCCATTACGAATCGCACTAACTAAACAAAATGGCGGAATAGATGTCTACAAGTTCGTTTCTTACCGACAAGATTGAATATTTTTTCTGATTTTACAATTTTGTAATCGCGAAAATAAGGAACATGTAGATATATTTTTTAGTGTAGCGGTGATAAAGGGCTTTGTCGAAACATACCACGCCCTATCGGTAAAGTCAACATAGTTACAGGTGGTATATTTCCAAGTGCACCTGCGCAGTCGTGTGAAACGGGACCACACATGTCCAGTACCAATCAATATCCGAAGAAGCTAGCACCGGTCCCGGGCTAACAGCTCAGTCGAGTCACGGGCGCGCTAATAGAATGTCTCGTTTATCTAACGATGACACTTTAAAAGAAATGAGCGAACCTGCCCAAAACGAAATCGCCGAGAGCCCCACAAGGCAGGCCCGACCTAGCAACGTCTTGAACTTTTTCAATTTGTTTTCCATTTCTCTGGATTATTTCGCTGATTCGTCGGGAAAAGTAGTGTTCACTATTATGTAAATCAATTATAATATTCAAATAACATATTGGTTTTTCTTTGGTGACAATCTTATCTGTGAAGATCAGTGTTATGTGTTTTGTTGATGCTGTATCATCTAACTCTGGGTCAACTTAAAGGCGATCCAGAATATTTACGTATGTAAACATTTATATTTGTAATACATATTTTACTAAATATATATTTTTAGAAATGAACATTGCAAGAGCTTAATATATTGTCACTGTAATTACTTATGACGAACACGGACTCGATACGCAAAACAAGATGGCGGCGAAAAATCAATACGTACCCGGTAACACAAAGACATGCGCGCGCAATATATCCGCCATTATTAATCGCACTAACTAAACAAAATGGCGGAACAGATGTCTACAAGTTCGTTTCTTACCGGCAAGATTGAATATTTTTTCTGATTTTACAATTTTGTAAACGCGAAAATAAGGAACATGTGGATATATTTTTTAGTTTAGCGGTGATAAAGGGCTTTGTCGAAACATACCACACCCTATCGGTAAAGTCAACATAGTTACAGGTGGTATATTTCCAAGTGCACCTGCGCAGTCGTGTGAAACGGGACCACGCATGTCCAGTACCAATCAAAATCCGAAGAAGCTAGCACCGGTCCCGGGCTAACAGCTCAGTCGAGTCACGGGCGCGCTAATAGAATGTCTCGATTATCTAACGATGAAACTTTAAAAGAAATGAGCGAACCTGCCCAAAACGAAATCGCCGAGAGCCCCACAAAGCAGGCCCGGCCTCGCAACGTCTTGAACTTTTTCAATTTGTTTTCCATTTCTCTGGATTATTTCGCTGATTCGTCGGGAAAAGTAGTGTTCACTATTATGTAAATCAATTATAATATTCAAATAACATATTGGTTTTTCTTTGGTGACAATCTTATCTGTGAAGATCAGTGTTATGTGTTTTGTTGATGCTGTATCATCTAACTCTGGGTCAACTTGAAGGCGATCCAGAATATTTACGTATGTAAACATTTATATTTGTAATACATATTTTACTAAATATATATTTTTAGAAATGAACATTGCAAGAGCTTAATATATTGTCACTGTAATTACTTATGACAAACACGGACTCGATACGCAAAACAAGATGGCGGCGAAAAATCAATACGTACCCGGTAACACAAAGACATGCGCGCGCAATATATCCGCCATTACGAATCGCACTAACTAAACAAAATGGCGGAATAGATGTCTACAAGTTCGTTTCTTACCGACAAGATTGAATATTTTTTCTGATTTTACAATTTTGTAATCGCGAAAATAAGGAACATGTAGATATATTTTTTAGTGTAGCGGTGATAAAGGGCTTTGTCGAAACATACCACGCCCTATCGGTAAAGTCAACATAGTTACAGGTGGTATATTTCCAAGTGCACCTGCGCAGTCGTGTGAAACGGGACCACGCATGTCCAGTACCAATCAATATCCGAAGAAGCTAGCACCGGTCCCGGGCTAACAGCTCAGTCGAGTCACGGGCGCGCTAAAAGAATGTCTCGTTTATCTAACGATGAAACTTTAAAAGAAATGAGCGAACCTGCCCAAAACGAAATCGCCGAGAGCCCCACAAGGCAGGCCCGGCCTCGCAACGTCTTGAACTTTTTCAATTTGTTTTCCATTTCTCTGGATTATTTCGCTGATTCGTCGGGAAAAGTAGTGTTCACTATTATGTAAATCAATTATAATATTCAAATAACATATTGGTTTTTCTTTGGTGACAATCTTATCTGTGAAGATAAGTGTTATGTGTTTTGTTGATGCTGTATCATCTAACTCTGGGTCAACTTAAAGGCGATCCAGAATATTAACGTATGTAAACATTTATATTTGTAATACATATTTTACTAAATATATATTTTTAAAAATGAACATTGCAAGAGCTTAATATATTGTCACTGTAATTACTTATGACGAACACGGACTCGATACGCAAAACAAGATGGCGGCGAAAAATCAATACGTACACGGTAACACAAAGACATGCGCGCGCAATATATCCGCCATTACGAATCGCACTAACTAAACAAAATGGCGGAACAGATGTCTACAAGTTCGTTTCTTACCGACAAAATTGAATATTTTTTCTGATTTTACAATTTTGTAATCGCGAAAATAAGGAACATGTAGATATATTTTTTAGTTTAGCGGTGATAAAGGGCTTTGTCGAAACATACCACGCCCTATCGGTAAAGTCAACATAGTTACAGGTGGTATATTTCCAAGTGCACCTGCGCAGTCGTATGAAACGGGACCACGCATGTCCAGTACCAATCAATATCCGAAGAAGCTAGCACCGGTCCCGGGCTAACAGCTCAGTCGAGTCACGGGCGCGCTAAAAGAATGTCTCGTTTATCTAACGATGACACTTTAAAAGAAATGAGCGAACCTGCCCAAAACGAAATCGCCGAGAGCCCCACAAGGCAGGCCCGACCTAGCAACGTCTTGAACTTTTTCAATTTGTTTTCCATTTCTCTGGATTATTTCGCTGATTCGTCGGGAAAAGTAGTGTTCACTATTATGTAAATCAATTATAATATTCAAATAACATATTGGTTTTTCTTTGGTGACAATCTTAACTGTGAAGATCAGTGTTATGTGTTTTGTTGATGCTGTATCATCTAACTCTGGGTCAACTTAAAGGCGATCCAGAATATTAACGTATGTAAACATTTATATTTGTAATACATATTTTACTAAATATATATTTTTAGAAATGAACATTGCAAGAGCTTAATATATTGTCACTGTAATTACTTATGACGAACACGGACTCGATACGCAAAACAAGATGGCGGCGAAAAATCAATACATTCCCGGTAACACAAAGACATGCGCGCGCAATATATCCGCCATTACGAATCGCACTAACTAAACAAAATGGCGGAACAGATGTCTACAAGTTCGTTTCTTACCGACAAGATTGAATATTTTTTTCTGATTTTACAATTTTGTAATCGCGAAAATAAGGAACATGTAGATATATTTTTTAGTTTAGCGGTGATAAAGGGCTTTGTCGAAACATACCACGCCCTATCGGTAAAGTCAACATAGTTACAGGTGGTATATTTCCAAGTGCACCTGCGCAGTCGTGTGAAACGGGACCACGCATGTCCAGTACCAATCAATATCCGAAGAAGCTAGCACCGGTCCCGGGCTAACAGCTCAGTCGAGTCACGGGCGCGCTAATAGAATGTCTCGTTTATCTAACGATGACACTTTAAAAGAAATGAGCGAACCTGCCCAAAACGAAATCGCCGAGAGCCCCACAAGGCAGGCCCGACCTAGCAACGTCTTGAACTTTTTCAATTTGTTTTCCATTTCTCTGGATTATTTCGCTGATTCGTCGGGAAAAGTAGTGTTCACTATTATGTAAATCAATTATAATATTCAAATAACATATTGGTTTTTCTTTGGTGACAATCTTATCTGTGAAGATCAGTGTTATGTGTTTTGTTGATGCTGTATCATCTAACTCTGGGTCAACTTAAAGGCGATCCAGAATATTAACGTATGTAAACATTTATATTTGTAATACATATTTTACTAAATATATATTTTTAGAAATGAACATTGCAAGAGCTTAATATATTGTCACTGTAATTACTTATGACGAACACGGACTCGATACGCAAAACAAGATGGCGGCGAAAAATCAATACGTACCCGGTAACACAAAGACATGCGCGCGCAATATATCCGCCATTATTAATCGCACTAACTAAACAAAATGGCGGAACAGATGTCTACAAGTTCGTTTCTTACCGACAAGATTGAATATTTTTTCTGATTTTACAATTTTGTAATCGCGAAAATAAGGAACATGTAGATATATTTTTACTTTAGCGGTGATAAAGGGCTTTGTCGAAACATACCACGCCCTATCGGTAAAATCAACATAGTTACAGGTGGTATATTTCCAAGTGCACATGCGCAGTCGTGTGAAACGGGACCACGCATGTCCAGTACCAATCAATATCCGAAGAAGCTAGCACCGGTCCCGGGCTAACAGCTCAGTCGAGTCACGGGCGCGCTAAAAGAATGTCTCGTTTATCTAACGATGAATCTTTAAAAGAAATGAGCGAACCTGCCCAAAACAAAATCGCCGAGAGCCCCACAAAGCAGGCCCGGCCTCGCAACGTCTTGAACTTTTTCAATTTGTTTTCCATTTCTCTGGATTATTTCGCTGATTCGTCGGGAAAAGTAGTGTTCACTATTATGTAAATCAATTATAATATTCAAATAACATATTGGTTTTTCTTTGGTGACAATCTTAACTGTGAAGATCAGTGTTATGTGTTTTGTTGATGCTGTATCATCTAACTCTGGGTCAACTTAAAGGCGATCCAGAATATTAACGTATGTAAACATTTATATTTGTAATACATATTTTACTAAATATATATTTTTAGAAATGAACATTGCAAGAGCTTAATATATTGTCACTGTAATTACTTATGACGAACACGGACTCGATACGCAAAACAAGATGGCGGCGAAAAATCAATACATTCCCGGTAACACAAAGACATGCGCGCGCAATATATCCGCCGTTACGAATCGCACTAACTAAACAAAATGGCGGAACAGATGTCTACAAGTTCGTTTCTTACCGACAAGATTGAATATTTTTTCTGATTTTACAATTTTGTAATCGCGAAAATAAGGAACATGTAGATATATTTTTACTTTAGCGGTGATAAAGGGCTTTGTCGAAACATACCACGCCCTATCGGTAAAGTCAACATAGTTACAGGTGGTATATTTCCAAGTGCACCTGCGCAGTCGTGTGAAACGGGACCACGCATGTCCAGTACCAATCAATATCCGAAGAAGCTAGCACCGGTCCCGGGCTAACAGCTCAGTCGAGTCACGGGCGCGCTAATAGAATGTCTCGTTTATCTAACGATGACACTTTAACAGAAATGAGCGAACCTGCCCAAAACGAAATCGCCGAGAGCCCCACAAGGCAGGCCCGACCTAGCAACGTCTTGAACTTTTTCAATTTGTTTTCCATTTCTCTGGATTATTTCGCTGATTCGTCGGGAAAAGTAGTGTTCACTATTATGTAAATCAATTATAATATTCAAATAACATATTGGTTTTTCTTTGGTGACAATCTTATCTGTGAAGATCAGTGTTATGTGTTTTGTTGATGCTGTATCATCTAACTCTGGGTCAACTTAAAGGCGATCCAGAATATTAACGTATGTAAACATTTATATTTGTAATACATATTTTACTAAATATATATTTTTAGAAATGAACATTGCAAGAGCTTAATATATTGTCACTGTAATTACTTATGACGAACACGGACTCGATACGCAAAACAAGATGGCGGCGAAAAATCAATACGTACCCGGTAACACAAAGACATGCGCGCGCAATATATCCGCCATTATTAATCGCACTAACTAAACAAAATGGCGGAACAGATGTCTACAAGTTCGTTTCTTACCGACAAGATTGAATATTTTTTCTGATTTTACAATTTTGTAATCGCGAAAATAAGGAACATGTAGATATATTTTTACTTTAGCGGTGATAAAGGGCTTTGTCGAAACATACCACGCCCTATCGGTAAAATCAACATAGTTACAGGTGGTATATTTCCAAGTGCACATGCGCAGTCGTATGAAACGGGACCACGCATGTCCAGTACCAATCAATATCCGAAGAAGCTAGCACCGGTCCCGGGCTAACAGCTCAGTCGAGTCACGGGCGCGCTAAAAGAATGTCTCGTTTATCTAACGATGAATCTTTAAAAGAAATGAGCGATCCTGCCCAAAACGAAATCGCCGAGAGCCCCACAAAGCAGGCCCGGCCTCGCAACGTCTTGAACTTTTTCAATTTGTTTTCCATTTCTCTGGATTATTTCGCTGATTCGTCGGGAAAAGTAGTGTTCACTATTATGTAAATCAATTATAATATTCAAATAACATATTGGTTTTTCTTTGGTGACAATCTTAACTGTGAAGATCATAATAATAATAATAATAATAATAAAATGTTTTATTTAGCTGATTACAACACAAACATACAATATGAAATAAATAAAAAAAAAACAATGAAAAAAATTAACACATGATTAAAGTAAGACAAAAGTTTACAAAATAGTGACTGCACACCTTGGGTAGTGGCTATGCAGAGCTTTGCTCCCTGGCGTGCGGTCTCTTCTTATATCTAGATTACACTTATGTTACAATTATTAAATCTACATTACTTACATTCATGTTAATCTATACAGATAATCATTAAGTTTCATCAGCTAAAAAGGTTACTGCCTCAGCATAATGCTGCAGTGTTTGCAACTGCAGCGCTGATTTTAGTGATCAGTGTTATGTGTTTTGTTGATGCTGTATCATCTAACTCTGGGTCAACTTAAAGGCGATCCAGAATATTAACGTATGTAAACATTTATATTTGTAATACATATTTTACTAAATATATATTTTTAGAAATGAACATTGCAAGAGCTTAATATATTGTCACTGTAATTACTTATGACGAACACGGACTCGATACGCAAAACAAGATGGCGGCGAAAAATCAATACATTCCCGGTAACACAAAGACATGCGCGCGCAATATATCCGCCATTACGAATCGCACTAACTAAACAAAATGGCGGAACAGATGTCTACAAGTTCGTTTCTTACCGACAAAATTGAATATTTTTTCTGATTTTACAATTTTGTAATCGCGAAAATAAGGAACATGTAGATATATTTTTTAGTTTAGCGGTGATAAAGGGCTTTGTCGAAACATACCACGCCCTATCGGTAAAGTCAACATAGTTACAGGTGGTATATTTCCAAGTGCACCCGCGCAGTCGTATGAAACGGGACCACGCATGTCCAGTACCAATCAATATCCGAAGAAGCTAGCACCGGTCCCGGGCTAACAGCTCAGTCGAGTCACGGGCGCGCTAAAAGAATGTCTCGTTTATCTAACGATGAATCTTTAAAAGAAATGAGCGAACCTGCCCAAAACAAAATCGCCGAGAGCCCCACAAAGCAGGCCCGGCCTCGCAACGTCTTGAACTTTTTCAATTTGTTTTCCATTTCTCTGGATTATTTCGCTGATTCGTCGGGAAAAGTAGTGTTCACTATTATGTAAATCAATTATAATATTCAAATAACATATTGGTTTTTCTTTGGTGACAATCTTAACTGTGAAGATCAGTGTTATGTGTTTTGTTGATGCTGTATCATCTAACTCTGGGTCAACTTAAAGGCGATCCAGAATATTAACGTATGTAAACATTTATATTTGTAATACATATTTTACTAAATATATATTTTTAGAAATGAACATTGCAAGAGCTTAATATATTGTCACTGTAATTACTTATGACGAACACGGACTCGATACGCAAAACAAGATGGCGGCGAAAAATCAATACATTCCCGGTAACACAAAGACATGCGCGCGCAATATATCCGCCATTACGAATCGCACTAACTAAACAAAATGGCGGAACAGATGTCTACAAGTTCGTTTCTTACCGACAAGATTGAATATTTTTTCTGATTTTACAATTTTGTAATCGCGAAAATAAGGAACATGTAGATATATTTTTTAGTTTAGCGGTGATAAAGGGCTTTGTCGAAACATACCACGCCCTATCGGTAAAGTCAACATAGTTACAGGTGGTATATTTCCAAGTGCACCTGCGCAGTCGTGTGAAACGGGACCACGCATGTCCAGTACCAATCAATATCCGAAGAAGCTAGCACCGGTCCCGGGCTAACAGCTCAGTCGAGTCACGGGCGCGCTAATAGAATGTCTCGTTTATCTAACGATGACACTTTAAAAGAAATGAGCGAACCTGCCCAAAACGAAATCGCCGAGAGCCCCACAAGGCAGGCCCGACCTAGCAACGTCTTGAACTTTTTCAATTTGTTTTCCATTTCTCTAGATTATTTCGCTGATTCGTCGGGAAAAGTAGTGTTCACTATTATGTAAATCAATTATAATATTCAAATAACATATTGGTTTTTCTTTGGTGACAATCTTATCTGTGAAGATCAGTGTTATGTGTTTTGTTGATGCTGTATCATCTAACTCTGGGTCAACTTAAAGGCGATCCAGAATATTTACGTATGTAAACATTTATATTTGTAATACATATTTTACTAAATATATATTTTTAGAAATGAACATTGCAAGAGCTTAATATATTGTCACTGTAATTACTTATGACGAACACGGACTCGATACGCAAAACAAGATGGCGGCGAAAAATCAATACGTACCCGGTAACACAAAGACATGCGCGCGCAATATATCCGCCATTACGAATCGCACTAACTAAACAAAATGGCGGAACAGATGTCTACAAGTTCGTTTCTTACCGACAAAATTGAATATTTTTTCTGATTTTACAATTTTGTAATCGCGAAAATAAGGAACATGTAGATATATTTTTACTTTAGCGGTGATAAAGGGCTTTGTCGAAACATACCACGCCCTATCGGTAAAGTCAACATAGTTACAGGTGGTATATTTCCAAGTGCACCTGCGCAGTCGTGTGAAACGGGACCACGCATGTCCAGTACCAATCAATATCCGAAGAAGCTAGCACCGGTCCCGGGCTAACAGCTCAGTCGAGTCACGGGCGCGCTAATAGAATGTCTCGTTTATCTAACGATGAAACTTTAAAAGAAATGAGCGAACCTGCCCAAAACAAAATCGCCGAGAGCCCCACAAGGCAGGCCCGACCTAGCAACGTCTTGAACTTTTTCAATTTGTTTTCCATTTCTCTGGATTATTTCGCTGATTCGTCGGGAAAAGTAGTGTTCACTATTATGTAAATCAATTATAATATTCAAATAACATATTGGTTTTTCTTTGGTGACAATCTTAACTGTGAAGATCAGTGTTATGTGTTTTGTTGATGCTGTATCATCTAACTCTGGGTCAACTTAAAGGCGATCCAGAATATTAACGTATGTAAACATTTATATTTGTAATACATATTTTACTAAATATATATTTTTAGAAATGAACATTGCAAGAGCTTAATATATTGTCACTGTAATTACTTATGACGAACACGGACTCGATACGCAAAACAAGATGGCGGCGAAAAATCAATACATTCCCGGTAACACAAAGACATGCGCGCGCAATATATCCGCCATTACGAATCGCACTAACTAAACAAAATGGCGGAACAGATGTCTACAAGTTCGTTTCTTACCGACAAGATTGAATATTTTTTCTGATTTTACAATTTTGTAATCGCGAAAATAAGGAACATGTAGATATATTTTTTAGTTTAGCGGTGATAAAGGTCTTTGTCGAAACATACCACGCCCTATCGGTAAAGTCAACATAGTTACAGGTGGTATATTTCCAAGTGCACCTGCGCAGTCGTGTGAAACGGGACCACGCATGTCCAGTACCAATCAATATCCGAAGAAGCTAGCACCGGTCCCGGGCTAACAGCTCAGTCGAGTCACGGGCGCGCTAATAGAATGTCTCGTTTATCTAACGATGACACTTTAAAAGAAATGAGCGAACCTGCCCAAAACGAAATCGCCGAGAGCCCCACAAGGCAGGCCCGACCTAGCAACGTCTTGAACTTTTTCAATTTGTTTTCCATTTCTCTGGATTATTTCGCTGATTCGTCGGGAAAAGTAGTGTTCACTATTATGTAAATCAATTATAATATTCAAATAACATATTGGTTTTTCTTTGGTGACAATCTTAACTGTGAAGATCAGTGTTATGTGTTTTGTTGATGCTGTATCATCTAACTCTGGGTCAACTTAAAGGCGATCCAGAATATTAACGTATGTAAACATTTATATTTGTAATACATATTTTACTAAATATATATTTTAAGAAATGAACATTGCAAGAGCTTAATATATTGTCACTGTAATTACTTATGACGAACACGGACTCGATACGCAAAACAAGATGGCGGCGAAAAATCAATACGTACCCGGTAACACAAAGACATGCGCGCGCAATATATCCGCCATTACGAATCGCACTAACTAAACAAAATGGCGGAACAGATGTCTACAAGTTCGTTTCTTACCGACAAGATTGAATATTTTTTCTGATTTTACAATTTTGTAATCGCGAAAATAAGGAACATGTAGATATATTTTTTAGTTTAGCGGTGATAAAGGGCTTTGTCGAAACATACCACGCCCTATCGGTAAAGTCAACATAGTTACAGGTGGTATATTTCCAAGTGCACCTGCGCAGTCGTGTGAAACGGGACCACGCATGTCCAGTACCAATCAATATCCGAAGAAGCTAGCACCGGTCCCGGGCTAACAGCTCAGTCGAGTCACGGGCGCGCTAATAGAATGTCTCGTTTATCTAACGATGACACTTTAAAAGAAATGAGCGAACCTGCCCAAAACGAAATCGCCGAGAGCCCCACAAGGCAGGCCCGACCTAGCAACGTCTTGAACTTTTTCAATTTGTTTTCCATTTCTCTGGATTATTTCGCTGATTCGTCGGGAAAAGTAGTGTTCACTATTATGTAAATCAATTATAATATTCAAATAACATATTGGTTTTTCTTTGGTGACAATCTTAACTGTGAAGATCAGTGTTATGTGTTTTGTTGATGCTGTATCATCTAACTCTGGGTCAACTTAAAGGCGATCCAGAATATTAACGTATGTAAACATTTATATTTGTAATACATATTTTACTAAATATATATTTTTAGAAATGAACATTGCAAGAGCTTAATATATTGTCACTGTAATTACTTATGACGAACACGGACTCGATACGCAAAACAAGATGGCGGCGAAAAATCAATACGTACCCGGTAACACAAAGACATGCGCGCGCAATATATCCGCCATTATTAATCGCACTAACTAAACAAAATGGCGGAACAGATGTCTACAAGTTCGTTTCTTACCGACAAGATTGAATATTTTTTCTGATTTTACAATTTTGTAATCGCGAAAATAAGGAACATGTAGATATATTTTTACTTTAGCGGTGATAAAGGGCTTTGTCGAAACATACCACGCCCTATCGGTAAAATCAACATAGTTACAGGTGGTATATTTCCAAGTGCACATGCGCAGTCGTATGAAACGGGACCACGCATGTCCAGTACCAATCAATATCCGAAGAAGCTAGCACCGGTCCCGGGCTAACAGCTCAGTCGAGTCACGGGCGCGCTAAAAGAATGTCTCGTTTATCTAACGATGAATCTTTAAAAGAAATGAGCGATCCTGCCCAAAACGAAATCGCCGAGAGCCCCACAAAGCAGGCCCGGCCTCGCAACGTCTTGAACTTTTTCAATTTGTTTTCCATTTCTCTGGATTATTTCGCTGATTCGTCGGGAAAAGTAGTGTTCACTATTATGTAAATCAATTATAATATTCAAATAACATATTGGTTTTTCTTTGGTGACAATCTTAACTGTGAAGATCAGTGTTATGTGTTTTGTTGATGCTGTATCATCTAACTCTGGGTCAACTTAAAGGCGATCCAGAATATTAACGTATGTAAACATTTATATTTGTAATACATATTTTACTAAATATATATTTTTAGAAATGAACATTGCAAGAGCTTAATATATTGTCACTGTAATTACTTATGACGAACACGGACTCGATACGCAAAACAAGATGGCGGCGAAAAATCAATACATTCCCGGTAACACAAAGACATGCGCGCGCAATATATCCGCCATTACGAATCGCACTAACTAAACAAAATGGCGGAACAGATGTCTACAAGTTCGTTTCTTACCGACAAAATTGAATATTTTTTCTGATTTTACAATTTTGTAATCGCGAAAATAAGGAACATGTAGATATATTTTTTAGTTTAGCGGTGATAAAGGGCTTTGTCGAAACATACCACGCCCTATCGGTAAAGTCAACATAGTTACAGGTGGTATATTTCCAAGTGCACCCGCGCAGTCGTATGAAACGGGACCACGCATGTCCAGTACCAATCAATATCCGAAGAAGCTAGCACCGGTCCCGGGCTAACAGCTCAGTCGAGTCACGGGCGCGCTAAAAGAATGTCTCGTTTATCTAACGATGAATCTTTAAAAGAAATGAGCGAACCTGCCCAAAACAAAATCGCCGAGAGCCCCACAAAGCAGGCCCGGCCTCGCAACGTCTTGAACTTTTTCAATTTGTTTTCCATTTCTCTGGATTATTTCGCTGATTCGTCGGGAAAAGTAGTGTTCACTATTATGTAAATCAATTATAATATTCAAATAACATATTGGTTTTTCTTTGGTGACAATCTTAACTGTGAAGATCAGTGTTATGTGTTTTGTTGATGCTGTATCATCTAACTCTGGGTCAACTTAAAGGCGATCCAGAATATTAACGTATGTAAACATTTATATTTGTAATACATATTTTACTAAATATATATTTTTAGAAATGAACATTGCAAGAGCTTAATATATTGTCACTGTAATTACTTATGACAAACACGGACTCGATACGCAAAACAAGATGGCGGCGAAAAATCAATACATTCCCGGTAACACAAAGACATGCGCGCGCAATATATCCGCCATTACGAATCGCACTAACTAAACAAAATGGCGGAACAGATGTCTACAAGTTCGTTTCTTACCGACAAGATTGAATATTTTTTCTGATTTTACAATTTTGTAATCGCGAAAATAAGGAACATGTAGATATATTTTTTAGTTTAGCGGTGATAAAGGGCTTTGTCGAAACATACCACGCCCTATCGGTAAAGTCAACATAGTTACAGGTGGTATATTTCCAAGTGCACCTGCGCAGTCGTGTGAAACGGGACCACGCATGTCCAGTACCAATCAATATCCGAAGAAGCTAGCACCGGTCCCGGGCTAACAGCTCAGTCGAGTCACGGGCGCGCTAATAGAATGTCTCGTTTATCTAACGATGACACTTTAAAAGAAATGAGCGAACCTGCCCAAAACGAAATCGCCGAGAGCCCCACAAGGCAGGCCCGACCTAGCAACGTCTTGAACTTTTTCAATTTGTTTTTCATTTCTCTGGATTATTTCGCTGATTCGTCGGGAAAAGTAGTGTTCACTATTATGTAAATCAATTATAATATTCAAATAACATATTGGTTTTTCTTTGGTGACAATCTTATCTGTGAAGATCAGTGTTATGTGTTTTGTTGATGCTGTATCATCTAACTCTGGGTCAACTTAAAGGCGATCCAGAATATTTACGTATGTAAACATTTATATTTGTAATACATATTTTACTAAATATATATTTTTAGAAATGAACATTGCAAGAGCTTAATATATTGTCACTGTAATTACTTATGACGAACACGGACTCGATACGCAAAACAAGATGGCGGCGAAAAATCAATACGTACCCGGTAACACAAAGACATGCGCGCGCAATATATCCGCCATTACGAATCGCACTAACTAAACAAAATGGCGGAACAGATGTCTACAAGTTCGTTTCTTACCGACAAAATTGAATATTTTTTCTGATTTTACAATTTTGTAATCGCGAAAATAAGGAACATGTAGATATATTTTTACTTTAGCGGTGATAAAGGGCTTTGTCGAAACATACCACGCCCTATCGGTAAAGTCAACATAGTTACAGGTGGTATATTTCCAAGTGCACCTGCGCAGTCGTGTGAAACGGGACCACGCATGTCCAGTACCAATCAATATCCGAAGAAGCTAGCACCGGTCCCGGGCTAACAGCTCAGTCGAGTCACGGGCGCGCTAATAGAATGTCTCGTTTATCTAACGATGAAACTTTAAAAGAAATGAGCGAACCTGCCCAAAACAAAATCGCCGAGAGCCCCACAAGGCAGGCCCGACCTAGCAACGTCTTGAACTTTTTCAATTTGTTTTCCATTTCTCTGGATTATTTCGCTGATTCGTCGGGAAAAGTAGTGTTCACTATTATGTAAATCAATTATAATATTCAAATAACATATTGGTTTTTCTTTGGTGACAATCTTAACTGTGAAGATCAGTGTTATGTGTTTTGTTGATGCTGTATCATCTAACTCTGGGTCAACTTAAAGGCGATCCAGAATATTAACGTATGTAAACATTTATATTTGTAATACATATTTTACTAAATATATATTTTTAGAAATGAACATTGCAAGAGCTTAATATATTGTCACTGTAATTACTTATGACGAACACGGACTCGATACGCAAAACAAGATGGCGGCGAAAAATCAATACATTCCCGGTAACACAAAGACATGCGCGCGCAATATATCCGCCATTACGAATCGCACTAACTAAACAAAATGGCGGAACAGATGTCTACAAGTTCGTTTCTTACCGACAAGATTGAATATTTTTTCTGATTTTACAATTTTGTAATCGCGAAAATAAGGAACATGTAGATATATTTTTTAGTTTAGCGGTGATAAAGGGCTTTGTCGAAACATACCACGCCCTATCGGTAAAGTCAACATAGTTACAGGTGGTATATTTCCAAGTGCACCTGCGCAGTCGTGTGAAACGGGACCACGCATGTCCAGTACCAATCAATATCCGAAGAAGCTAGCACCGGTCCCGGGCTAACAGCTCAGTCGAGTCACGGGCGCGCTAATAGAATGTCTCGTTTATCTAACGATGACACTTTAAAAGAAATGAGCGAACCTGCCCAAAACGAAATCGCCGAGAGCCCCACAAGGCAGGCCCGACCTAGCAACGTCTTGAACTTTTTCAATTTGTTTTCCATTTCTCTGGATTATTTCGCTGATTCGTCGGGAAAAGTAGTGTTCACTATTATGTAAATCAATTATAATATTCAAATAACATATTGGTTTTTCTTTGGTGACAATCTTAACTGTGAAGATCAGTGTTATGTGTTTTGTTGATGCTGTATCATCTAACTCTGGGTCAACTTAAAGGCGATCCAGAATATTAACGTATGTAAACATTTATATTTGTAATACATATTTTACTAAATATATATTTTTAGAAATGAACATTGCAAGAGCTTAATATATTGTCACTGTAATTACTTATGACGAACACGGACTCGATACGCAAAACAAGATGGCGGCGAAAAATCAATACGTACCCGGTAACACAAAGACATGCGCGCGCAATATATCCGCCATTACGAATCGCACTAACTAAACAAAATGGCGGAACAGATGTCTACAAGTTCGTTTCTTACCGACAAAATTGAATATTTTTTCTGATTTTACAATTTTGTAATCGCGAAAATAAGGAACATGTAGATATATTTTTACTTTAGCGGTGATAAAGGGCTTTGTCGAAACATACCACGCCCTATCGGTAAAGTCAACATAGTTACAGGTGGTATATTTCCAAGTGCACCTGCGCAGTCGTGTGAAACGGGACCACGCATGTCCAGTACCAATCAATATCCGAAGAAGCTAGCACCGGTCCCGGGCTAACAGCTCAGTCGAGTCACGGGCGCGCTAATAGAATGTCTCGTTTATCTAACGATGAAACTTTAAAAGAAATGAGCGAACCTGCCCAAAACAAAATCGCCGAGAGCCCCACAAGGCAGGCCCGACCTAGCAACGTCTTGAACTTTTTCAATTTGTTTTCCATTTCTCTGGATTATTTCGCTGATTCGTCGGGAAAAGTAGTGTTCACTATTATGTAAATCAATTATAATATTCAAATAACATATTGGTTTTTCTTTGGTGACAATCTTAACTGTGAAGATCAGTGTTATGTGTTTTGTTGATGCTGTATCATCTAACTCTGGGTCAACTTAAAGGCGATCCAGAATATTAACGTATGTAAACATTTATATTTGTAATACATATTTTACTAAATATATATTTTTAGAAATGAACATTGCAAGAGCTTAATATATTGTCACTGTAATTACTTATGACGAACACGGACTCGATACGCAAAACAAGATGGCGGCGAAAAATCAATACATTCCCGGTAACACAAAGACATGCGCGCGCAATATATCCGCCATTACGAATCGCACTAACTAAACAAAATGGCGGAACAGATGTCTACAAGTTCGTTTCTTACCGACAAGATTGAATATTTTTTCTGATTTTACAATTTTGTAATCGCGAAAATAAGGAACATGTAGATATATTTTTTAGTTTAGCGGTGATAAAGGGCTTTGTCGAAACATACCACGCCCTATCGGTAAAGTCAACATAGTTACAGGTGGTATATTTCCAAGTGCACCTGCGCAGTCGTGTGAAACGGGACCACGCATGTCCAGTACCAATCAATATCCGAAGAAGCTAGCACCGGTCCCGGGCTAACAGCTCAGTCGAGTCACGGGCGCGCTAATAGAATGTCTCGTTTATCTAACGATGACACTTTAAAAGAAATGAGCGAACCTGCCCAAAACGAAATCGCCGAGAGCCCCACAAGGCAGGCCCGACCTAGCAACGTCTTGAACTTTTTCAATTTGTTTTCCATTTCTCTGGATTATTTCGCTGATTCGTCGGGAAAAGTAGTGTTCACTATTATGTAAATCAATTATAATATTCAAATAACATATTGGTTTTTCTTTGGTGACAATCTTAACTGTGAAGATCAGTGTTATGTGTTTTGTTGATGCTGTATCATCTAACTCTGGGTCAACTTAAAGGCGATCCAGAATATTAACGTATGTAAACATTTATATTTGTAATACATATTTTACTAAATATATATTTTAAGAAATGAACATTGCAAGAGCTTAATATATTGTCACTGTAATTACTTATGACGAACACGGACTCGATACGCAAAACAAGATGGCGGCGAAAAATCAATACGTACCCGGTAACACAAAGACATGCGCGCGCAATATATCCGCCATTACGAATCGCACTAACTAAACAAAATGGCGGAACAGATGTCTACAAGTTCGTTTCTTACCGACAAGATTGAATATTTTTTCTGATTTTACAATTTTGTAATCGCGAAAATAAGGAACATGTAGATATATTTTTTAGTTTAGCGGTGATAAAGGGCTTTGTCGAAACATACCACGCCCTATCGGTAAAGTCAACATAGTTACAGGTGGTATATTTCCAAGTGCACCTGCGCAGTCGTGTGAAACGGGACCACGCATGTCCAGTACCAATCAATATCCGAAGAAGCTAGCACCGGTCCCGGGCTAACAGCTCAGTCGAGTCACGGGCGCGCTAATAGAATGTCTCGTTTATCTAACGATGACACTTTAAAAGAAATGAGCGAACCTGCCCAAAACGAAATCGCCGAGAGCCCCACAAGGCAGGCCCGACCTAGCAACGTCTTGAACTTTTTCAATTTGTTTTCCATTTCTCTGGATTATTTCGCTGATTCGTCGGGAAAAGTAGTGTTCACTATTATGTAAATCAATTATAATATTCAAATAACATATTGGTTTTTCTTTGGTGACAATCTTATCTGTGAAGATCAGTGTTATGTGTTTTGTTGATGCTGTATCATCTAACTCTGGGTCAACTTAAAGGCGATCCAGAATATTAACGTATGTAAACATTTATATTTGTAATACATATTTTACTAAATATATATTTTTAGAAATGAACATTGCAAGAGCTTAATATATTGTCACTGTAATTACTTATGACGAACACGGACTCGATACGCAAAACAAAGATGGCGGCGAAAAATCAATACGTACCCGGTAACACAAAGACATGCGCGCGCAATATATCCGCCATTATTAATCGCACTAACTAAACAAAATGGCGGAACAGATGTCTACAAGTTCGTTTCTTACCGACAAGATTGAATATTTTTTCTGATTTTACAATTTTTTCAATTTGTTTTCCATTTCTCTGGATTATTTCGCTGATTCGTCGGGAAAAGTAGTGTTCACTATTATGTAAATCAATTATAATATTCAAATAACATATTGGTTTTTCTTTGGTGACAATCTTATCTGTGAAGATCAGTGTTATGTGTTTTGTTGATGCTGTATCATCTAACTCTGGGTCAACTTAAAGGCGATCCAGAATATTAACGTATGTAAACATTTATATTTGTAATACATATTTTACTAAATATATATTTTTAGAAATGAACATTGCAAGAGCTTAATATATTGTCACTGTAATTACTTATGACGAACACGGACTCGATACGCAAAACAAGATGGCGGCGAAAAATCAATACATTCCCGGTAACACAAAGACATGCGCGCGCAATATATCCGCCATTACGAATCGCACTAACTAAACAAAATGGCGGAACAGATGTCTACAAGTTCGTTTCTTACCGACAAGATTGAATATTTTTTCTGATTTTACAATTTTGTAATCGCGAAAATAAGGAACATGTAGATATATTTTTTAGTTTAGCGGTGATAAAGGGCTTTGTCGAAACATACCACGCCCTATCGGTAAAGTCAACATAGTTACAGGTGGTATATTTCCAAGTGCACCTGCGCAGTCGTGTGAAACGGGACCACGCATGTCCAGTACCAATCAATATCCGAAGAAGCTAGCACCGGTCCCGGGCTAACAGCTCAGTCGAGTCACGGGCGCGCTAATAGAATGTCTCGTTTATCTAACGATGACACTTTAAAAGAAATGAGCGAACCTGCCCAAAACGAAATCGCCGAGAGCCCCACAAGGCAGGCCCGACCTAGCAACGTCTTGAACTTTTTCAATTTGTTTTCCATTTCTCTGGATTATTTCGCTGATTCGTCGGGAAAAGTAGTGTTCACTATTATGTAAATCAATTATAATATTCAAATAACATATTGGTTTTTCTTTGGTGACAATCTTAACTGTGAAGATCAGTGTTATGTGTTTTGTTGATGCTGTATCATCTAACTCTGGGTCAACTTAAAGGCGATCCAGAATATTAACGTATGTAAACATTTATATTTGTAATACATATTTTACTAAATATATATTTTAAGAAATGAACATTGCAAGAGCTTAATATATTGTCACTGTAATTACTTATGACGAACACGGACTCGATACGCAAAACAAGATGGCGGCGAAAAATCAATACGTACCCGGTAACACAAAGACATGCGCGCGCAATATATCCGCCATTACGAATCGCACTAACTAAACAAAATGGCGGAACAGATGTCTACAAGTTCGTTTCTTACCGACAAGATTGAATATTTTTTCTGATTTTACAATTTTGTAATCGCGAAAATAAGGAACATGTAGATATATTTTTTAGTTTAGCGGTGATAAAGGGCTTTGTCGAAACATACCACGCCCTATCGGTAAAGTCAACATAGTTACAGGTGGTATATTTCCAAGTGCACCTGCGCAGTCGTGTGAAACGGGACCACGCATGTCCAGTACCAATCAATATCCGAAGAAGCTAGCACCGGTCCCGGGCTAACAGCTCAGTCGAGTCACGGGCGCGCTAATAGAATGTCTCGTTTATCTAACGATGACACTTTAAAAGAAATGAGCGAACCTGCCCAAAACGAAATCGCCGAGAGCCCCACAAGGCAGGCCCGACCTAGCAACGTCTTGAACTTTTTCAATTTGTTTTCCATTTCTCTGGATTATTTCGCTGATTCGTCGGGAAAAGTAGTGTTCACTATTATGTAAATCAATTATAATATTCAAATAACATATTGGTTTTTCTTTGGTGACAATCTTATCTGTGAAGATCAGTGTTATGTGTTTTGTTGATGCTGTATCATCTAACTCTGGGTCAACTTAAAGGCGATCCAGAATATTAACGTATGTAAACATTTATATTTGTAATACATATTTTACTAAATATATATTTTTAGAAATGAACATTGCAAGAGCTTAATATATTGTCACTGTAATTACTTATGACGAACACGGACTCGATACGCAAAACAAAGATGGCGGCGAAAAATCAATACGTACCCGGTAACACAAAGACATGCGCGCGCAATATATCCGCCATTATTAATCGCACTAACTAAACAAAATGGCGGAACAGATGTCTACAAGTTCGTTTCTTACCGACAAGATTGAATATTTTTTCTGATTTTACAATTTTTTCAATTTGTTTTCCATTTCTCTGGATTATTTCGCTGATTCGTCGGGAAAAGTAGTGTTCACTATTATGTAAATCAATTATAATATTCAAATAACATATTGGTTTTTCTTTGGTGACAATCTTATCTGTGAAGATCAGTGTTATGTGTTTTGTTGATGCTGTATCATCTAACTCTGGGTCAACTTAAAGGCGATCCAGAATATTAACGTATGTAAACATTTATATTTGTAATACATATTTTACTAAATATATATTTTTAGAAATGAACATTGCAAGAGCTTAATATATTGTCACTGTAATTACTTATGACGAACACGGACTCGATACGCAAAACAAGATGGCGGCGAAAAATCAATACGTACCCGGTAACACAAAGACATGCGCGCGCAATATATCCGCCATTATTAATCGCACTAACTAAACAAAATGGCGGAACAGATGTCTACAAGTTCGTTTCTTACCGACAAGATTGAATATTTTTTCTGATTTTACAATTTTGTAATCGCGAAAATAAGGAACATGTAGATATATTTTTACTTTAGCGGTGATAAAGGGCTTTGTCGAAACATACCACGCCCTATCGGTAAAATCAACATAGTTACAGGTGGTATATTTCCAAGTGCACATGCGCAGTCGTATGAAACGGGACCACGCATGTCCAGTACCAATCAATATCCGAAGAAGCTAGCACCGGTCCCGGGCTAACAGCTCAGTCGAGTCACGGGCGCGCTAAAAGAATGTCTCGTTTATCTAACGATGAATCTTTAAAAGAAATGAGCGAACCTGCCCAAAACGAAATCGCCGAGAGCCCCACAAAGCAGGCCCGGCCTCGCAACGTCTTGAACTTTTTCAATTTGTTTTCCATTTCTCTGGATTATTTCGCTGATTCGTCGGGAAAAGTAGTGTTCACTATTATGTAAATCAATTATAATATTCAAATAACATATTGGTTTTTCTTTGGTGACAATCTTAACTGTGAAGATCAGTGTTATGTGTTTTGTTGATGCTGTATCATCTAACTCTGGGTCAACTTAAAGGCGATCCAGAATATTTACGTATGTAAACATTTATATTTGTAATACATATTTTACTAAATATATATTTTTAGAAATGAACATTGCAAGAGCTTAATATATTGTCACTGTAATTACTTATGACGAACACGGACTCGATACGCAAAACAAGATGGCGGCGAAAAATCAATACATTCCCGGTAACACAAAGACATGCGCGCGCAATATATCCGCCATTACGAATCGCACTAACTAAACAAAATGGCGGAACAGATGTCTACAAGTTCGTTTCTTACCGACAAAATTGAATATTTTTTCTGATTTTACAATTTTTTCAATTTGTTTTCCATTTCTCTGGATTATTTCGCTGATTCGTCGGGAAAAGTAGTGTTCACTATTATGTAAATCAATTATAATATTCAAATAACATATTGGTTTTTCTTTGGTGACAATCTTATCTGTGAAGATCAGTGTTATGTGTTTTGTTGATGCTGTATCATCTAACTCTGGGTCAACTTAAAGGCGATCCAGAATATTAACGTATGTAAACATTTATATTTGTAATACATATTTTACTAAATATATATTTTTAGAAATGAACATTGCAAGAGCTTAATATATTGTCACTGTAATTACTTATGACGAACACGGACTCGATACGCAAAACAAGATGGCGGCGAAAAATCAATACATTCCCGGTAACACAAAGACATGCGCGCGCAATATATCCGCCATTACGAATCGCACTAACTAAACAAAATGGCGGAACAGATGTCTACAAGTTCGTTTCTTACCGACAAGATTGAATATTTTTTCTGATTTTACAATTTTGTAATCGCGAAAATAAGGAACATGTAGATATATTTTTTAGTTTAGCGGTGATAAAGGGCTTTGTCGAAACATACCACGCCCTATCGGTAAAGTCAACATAGTTACAGGTGGTATATTTCCAAGTGCACCTGCGCAGTCGTGTGAAACGGGACCACGCATGTCCAGTACCAATCAATATCCGAAGAAGCTAGCACCGGTCCCGGGCTAACAGCTCAGTCGAGTCACGGGCGCGCTAATAGAATGTCTCGTTTATCTAACGATGACACTTTAAAAGAAATGAGCGAACCTGCCCAAAACGAAATCGCCGAGAGCCCCACAAGGCAGGCCCGACCTAGCAACGTCTTGAACTTTTTCAATTTGTTTTCCATTTCTCTGGATTATTTCGCTGATTCGTCGGGAAAAGTAGTGTTCACTATTATGTAAATCAATTATAATATTCAAATAACATATTGGTTTTTCTTTGGTGACAATCTTATCTGTGAAGATCAGTGTTATGTGTTTTGTTGATGCTGTATCATCTAACTCTGGGTCAACTTAAAGGCGATCCAGAATATTAACGTATGTAAACATTTATATTTGTAATACATATTTTACTAAATATATATTTTTAGAAATGAACATTGCAAGAGCTTAATATATTGTCACTGTAATTACTTATGACGAACACGGACTCGATACGCAAAACAAGATGGCGGCGAAAAATCAATACATTCCCGGTAACACAAAGACATGCGCGCGCAATATATCCGCCATTACGAATCGCACTAACTAAACAAAATGGCGGAACAGATGTCTACAAGTTCGTTTCTTACCGACAAGATTGAATATTTTTTCTGATTTTACAATTTTGTAATCGCGAAAATAAGGAACATGTAGATATATTTTTTAGTTTAGCGGTGATAAAGGGCTTTGTCGAAACATACCACGCCCTATCGGTAAAGTCAACATAGTTACAGGTGGTATATTTCCAAGTGCACCTGCGCAGTCGTGTGAAACGGGACCACGCATGTCCAGTACCAATCAATATCCGAAGAAGCTAGCACCGGTCCCGGGCTAACAGCTCAGTCGAGTCACGGGCGCGCTAATAGAATGTCTCGTTTATCTAACGATGACACTTTAAAAGAAATGAGCGAACCTGCCCAAAACGAAATCGCCGAGAGCCCCACAAGGCAGGCCCGACCTAGCAACGTCTTGAACTTTTTCAATTTGTTTTCCATTTCTCTGGATTATTTCGCTGATTCGTCGGGAAAAGTAGTGTTCACTATTATGTAAATCAATTATAATATTCAAATAACATATTGGTTTTTCTTTGGTGACAATCTTAACTGTGAAGATCAGTGTTATGTGTTTTGTTGATGCTGTATCATCTAACTCTGGGTCAACTTAAAGGCGATCCAGAATATTAACGTATGTAAACATTTATATTTGTAATACATATTTTACTAAATATATATTTTAAGAAATGAACATTGCAAGAGCTTAATATATTGTCACTGTAATTACTTATGACGAACACGGACTCGATACGCAAAACAAGATGGCGGCGAAAAATCAATACGTACCCGGTAACACAAAGACATGCGCGCGCAATATATCCGCCATTACGAATCGCACTAACTAAACAAAATGGCGGAACAGATGTCTACAAGTTCGTTTCTTACCGACAAGATTGAATATTTTTTCTGATTTTACAATTTTGTAATCGCGAAAATAAGGAACATGTAGATATATTTTTTAGTTTAGCGGTGATAAAGGGCTTTGTCGAAACATACCACGCCCTATCGGTAAAGTCAACATAGTTACAGGTGGTATATTTCCAAGTGCACCTGCGCAGTCGTGTGAAACGGGACCACGCATGTCCAGTACCAATCAATATCCGAAGAAGCTAGCACCGGTCCCGGGCTAACAGCTCAGTCGAGTCACGGGCGCGCTAATAGAATGTCTCGTTTATCTAACGATGACACTTTAAAAGAAATGAGCGAACCTGCCCAAAACGAAATCGCCGAGAGCCCCACAAGGCAGGCCCGACCTAGCAACGTCTTGAACTTTTTCAATTTGTTTTCCATTTCTCTGGATTATTTCGCTGATTCGTCGGGAAAAGTAGTGTTCACTATTATGTAAATCAATTATAATATTCAAATAACATATTGGTTTTTCTTTGGTGACAATCTTATCTGTGAAGATCAGTGTTATGTGTTTTGTTGATGCTGTATCATCTAACTCTGGGTCAACTTAAAGGCGATCCAGAATATTAACGTATGTAAACATTTATATTTGTAATACATATTTTACTAAATATATATTTTTAGAAATGAACATTGCAAGAGCTTAATATATTGTCACTGTAATTACTTATGACGAACACGGACTCGATACGCAAAACAAAGATGGCGGCGAAAAATCAATACGTACCCGGTAACACAAAGACATGCGCGCGCAATATATCCGCCATTATTAATCGCACTAACTAAACAAAATGGCGGAACAGATGTCTACAAGTTCGTTTCTTACCGACAAGATTGAATATTTTTTCTGATTTTACAATTTTTTCAATTTGTTTTCCATTTCTCTGGATTATTTCGCTGATTCGTCGGGAAAAGTAGTGTTCACTATTATGTAAATCAATTATAATATTCAAATAACATATTGGTTTTTCTTTGGTGACAATCTTATCTGTGAAGATCAGTGTTATGTGTTTTGTTGATGCTGTATCATCTAACTCTGGGTCAACTTAAAGGCGATCCAGAATATTAACGTATGTAAACATTTATATTTGTAATACATATTTTACTAAATATATATTTTTAGAAATGAACATTGCAAGAGCTTAATATATTGTCACTGTAATTACTTATGACGAACACGGACTCGATACGCAAAACAAGATGGCGGCGAAAAATCAATACGTACCCGGTAACACAAAGACATGCGCGCGCAATATATCCGCCATTATTAATCGCACTAACTAAACAAAATGGCGGAACAGATGTCTACAAGTTCGTTTCTTACCGACAAGATTGAATATTTTTTCTGATTTTACAATTTTGTAATCGCGAAAATAAGGAACATGTAGATATATTTTTACTTTAGCGGTGATAAAGGGCTTTGTCGAAACATACCACGCCCTATCGGTAAAATCAACATAGTTACAGGTGGTATATTTCCAAGTGCACATGCGCAGTCGTATGAAACGGGACCACGCATGTCCAGTACCAATCAATATCCGAAGAAGCTAGCACCGGTCCCGGGCTAACAGCTCAGTCGAGTCACGGGCGCGCTAAAAGAATGTCTCGTTTATCTAACGATGAATCTTTAAAAGAAATGAGCGAACCTGCCCAAAACGAAATCGCCGAGAGCCCCACAAAGCAGGCCCGGCCTCGCAACGTCTTGAACTTTTTCAATTTGTTTTCCATTTCTCTGGATTATTTCGCTGATTCGTCGGGAAAAGTAGTGTTCACTATTATGTAAATCAATTATAATATTCAAATAACATATTGGTTTTTCTTTGGTGACAATCTTAACTGTGAAGATCAGTGTTATGTGTTTTGTTGATGCTGTATCATCTAACTCTGGGTCAACTTAAAGGCGATCCAGAATATTTACGTATGTAAACATTTATATTTGTAATACATATTTTACTAAATATATATTTTTAGAAATGAACATTGCAAGAGCTTAATATATTGTCACTGTAATTACTTATGACGAACACGGACTCGATACGCAAAACAAGATGGCGGCGAAAAATCAATACATTCCCGGTAACACAAAGACATGCGCGCGCAATATATCCGCCATTACGAATCGCACTAACTAAACAAAATGGCGGAACAGATGTCTACAAGTTCGTTTCTTACCGACAAAATTGAATATTTTTTCTGATTTTACAATTTTTTCAATTTGTTTTCCATTTCTCTGGATTATTTCGCTGATTCGTCGGGAAAAGTAGTGTTCACTATTATGTAAATCAATTATAATATTCAAATAACATATTGGTTTTTCTTTGGTGACAATCTTATCTGTGAAGATCAGTGTTATGTGTTTTGTTGATGCTGTATCATCTAACTCTGGGTCAACTTAAAGGCGATCCAGAATATTAACGTATGTAAACATTTATATTTGTAATACATATTTTACTAAATATATATTTTTAGAAATGAACATTGCAAGAGCTTAATATATTGTCACTGTAATTACTTATGACGAACACGGACTCGATACGCAAAACAAGATGGCGGCGAAAAATCAATACATTCCCGGTAACACAAAGACATGCGCGCGCAATATATCCGCCATTACGAATCGCACTAACTAAACAAAATGGCGGAACAGATGTCTACAAGTTCGTTTCTTACCGACAAGATTGAATATTTTTTCTGATTTTACAATTTTGTAATCGCGAAAATAAGGAACATGTAGATATATTTTTTAGTTTAGCGGTGATAAAGGGCTTTGTCGAAACATACCACGCCCTATCGGTAAAGTCAACATAGTTACAGGTGGTATATTTCCAAGTGCACCTGCGCAGTCGTGTGAAACGGGACCACGCATGTCCAGTACCAATCAATATCCGAAGAAGCTAGCACCGGTCCCGGGCTAACAGCTCAGTCGAGTCACGGGCGCGCTAATAGAATGTCTCGTTTATCTAACGATGACACTTTAAAAGAAATGAGCGAACCTGCCCAAAACGAAATCGCCGAGAGCCCCACAAGGCAGGCCCGACCTAGCAACGTCTTGAACTTTTTCAATTTGTTTTCCATTTCTCTGGATTATTTCGCTGATTCGTCGGGAAAAGTAGTGTTCACTATTATGTAAATCAATTATAATATTCAAATAACATATTGGTTTTTCTTTGGTGACAATCTTATCTGTGAAGATCAGTGTTATGTGTTTTGTTGATGCTGTATCATCTAACTCTGGGTCAACTTAAAGGCGATCCAGAATATTAACGTATGTAAACATTTATATTTGTAATACATATTTTACTAAATATATATTTTTAGAAATGAACATTGCAAGAGCTTAATATATTGTCACTGTAATTACTTATGACGAACACGGACTCGATACGCAAAACAAAGATGGCGGCGAAAAATCAATACGTACCCGGTAACACAAAGACATGCGCGCGCAATATATCCGCCATTATTAATCGCACTAACTAAACAAAATGGCGGAACAGATGTCTACAAGTTCGTTTCTTACCGACAAGATTGAATATTTTTTCTGATTTTACAATTTTTTCAATTTGTTTTCCATTTCTCTGGATTATTTCGCTGATTCGTCGGGAAAAGTAGTGTTCACTATTATGTAAATCAATTATAATATTCAAATAACATATTGGTTTTTCTTTGGTGACAATCTTATCTGTGAAGATCAGTGTTATGTGTTTTGTTGATGCTGTATCATCTAACTCTGGGTCAACTTAAAGGCGATCCAGAATATTAACGTATGTAAACATTTATATTTGTAATACATATTTTACTAAATATATATTTTTAGAAATGAACATTGCAAGAGCTTAATATATTGTCACTGTAATTACTTATGACGAACACGGACTCGATACGCAAAACAAGATGGCGGCGAAAAATCAATACGTACCCGGTAACACAAAGACATGCGCGCGCAATATATCCGCCATTATTAATCGCACTAACTAAACAAAATGGCGGAACAGATGTCTACAAGTTCGTTTCTTACCGACAAGATTGAATATTTTTTCTGATTTTACAATTTTGTAATCGCGAAAATAAGGAACATGTAGATATATTTTTACTTTAGCGGTGATAAAGGGCTTTGTCGAAACATACCACGCCCTATCGGTAAAATCAACATAGTTACAGGTGGTATATTTCCAAGTGCACATGCGCAGTCGTATGAAACGGGACCACGCATGTCCAGTACCAATCAATATCCGAAGAAGCTAGCACCGGTCCCGGGCTAACAGCTCAGTCGAGTCACGGGCGCGCTAAAAGAATGTCTCGTTTATCTAACGATGAATCTTTAAAAGAAATGAGCGAACCTGCCCAAAACGAAATCGCCGAGAGCCCCACAAAGCAGGCCCGGCCTCGCAACGTCTTGAACTTTTTCAATTTGTTTTCCATTTCTCTGGATTATTTCGCTGATTCGTCGGGAAAAGTAGTGTTCACTATTATGTAAATCAATTATAATATTCAAATAACATATTGGTTTTTCTTTGGTGACAATCTTAACTGTGAAGATCAGTGTTATGTGTTTTGTTGATGCTGTATCATCTAACTCTGGGTCAACTTAAAGGCGATCCAGAATATTAACGTATGTAAACATTTATATTTGTAATACATATTTTACTAAATATATATTTTTAGAAATGAACATTGCAAGAGCTTAATATATTGTCACTGTAATTACTTATGACGAACACGGACTCGATACGCAAAACAAGATGGCGGCGAAAAATCAATACATTCCCGGTAACACAAAGACATGCGCGCGCAATATATCCGCCATTACGAATCGCACTAACTAAACAAAATGGCGGAACAGATGTCTACAAGTTCGTTTCTTACCGACAAAATTGAATATTTTTTCTGATTTTACAATTTTGTAATCGCGAAAATAAGGAACATGTAGATATATTTTTTAGTTTAGCGGTGATAAAGGGCTTTGTCGAAACATACCACGCCCTATCGGTAAAGTCAACATAGTTACAGGTGGTATATTTCCAAGTGCACCTGCGCAGTCGTATGAAACGGGACCACGCATGTCCAGTACCAATCAATATCCGAAGAAGCTAGCACCGGTCCCGGGCTAACAGCTCAGTCGAGTCACGGGCGCGCTAAAAGAATGTCTCGTTTATCTAACGATGAATCTTTAAAAGAAATGAGCGAACCTGCCCAAAACAAAATCGCCGAGAGCCCCACAAAGCAGGCTCGGCCTCGCAACGTCTTGAACTTTTTCAATTTGTTTTCCATTTCTCTGGATTATTTCGCTGATTCGTCGGGAAAAGTAGTGTTCACTATTATGTAAATCAATTATAATATTCAAATAACATATTGGTTTTTCTTTGGTGACAATCTTAACTGTGAAGATCAGTGTTATGTGTTTTGTTGATGCTGTATCATCTAACTCTGGGTCAACTTAAAGGCGATCCAGAATATTAACGTATGTAAACATTTATATTTGTAATACATATTTTACTAAATATATATTTTTAGAAATGAACATTGCAAGAGCTTAATATATTGTCACTGTAATTACTTATGACGAACACGGACTCGATACGCAAAACAAGATGGCGGCGAAAAATCAATACGTACCCGGTAACACAAAGACATGCGCGCGCAATATATCCGCCATTACGAATCGCACTAACTAAACAAAATGGCGGAACAGATGTCTACAAGTTCGTTTCTTACCGACAAGATTGAATATTTTTTCTGATTTTACAATTTTGTAATCGCGAAAATAAGGAACATGTAGATATATTTTTTAGTTTAGCGGTGATAAAGGGCTTTGTCGAAACATACCACGCCCTATCGGTAAAGTCAACATAGTTACAGGTGGTATATTTCCAAGTGCACCTGCGCAGTCGTGTGAAACGGGACCACGCATGTCCAGTACCAATCAATATCCGAAGAAGCTAGCACCGGTCCCGGGCTAACAGCTCAGTCGAGTCACGGGCGCGCTAATAGAATGTCTCGTTTATCTAACGATGACACTTTAAAAGAAATGAGCGAACCTGCCCAAAACGAAATCGCCGAGAGCCCCACAAAGCAGGCCCGGCCTCGCAACGTCTTGAACTTTTTCAATTTGTTTTCCATTTCTCTGGATTATTTCGCTGATTCGTCGGGAAAAGTAGTGTTCACTATTATGTAAATCAATTATAATATTCAAATAACATATTGGTTTTTCTTTGGTGACAATCTTAACTGTGAAGATCAGTGTTATGTGTTTTGTTGATGCTGTATCATCTAACTCTGGGTCAACTTAAAGGCGATCCAGAATATTAACGTATGTAAACATTTATATTTGTAATACATATTTTACTAAATATATATTTTTAGAAATGAACATTGCAAGAGCTTAATATATTGTCACTGTAATTACTTATGACGAACACGGACTCGATACGCAAAACAAGATGGCGGCGAAAAATCAATACATTCCCGGTAACACAAAGACATGCGCGCGCAATATATCCGCCATTACGAATCGCACTAACTAAACAAAATGGCGGAACAGATGTCTACAAGTTCATTTCTTACCGACAAAATTGAATATTTTTTCTGATTTTACAATTTTGTAATCGCGAAAATAAGGAACATGTAGATATATTTTTTAGTTTAGCGGTGATAAAGGGCTTTGTCGAAACATACCACGCCCTATCGGTAAAGTCAACATAGTTACAGGTGGTATATTTCCAAGTGCACCTGCGCAGTCGTATGAAACGGGACCACGCATGTCCAGTACCAATCAATATCCGAAGAAGCTAGCACCGGTCCCGGGCTAACAGCTCAGTCGAGTCACGGGCGCGCTAAAAGAATGTCTCGTTTATCTAACGATGAATCTTTAAAAGAAATGAGCGAACCTGCCCAAAACGAAATCGCCGAGAGCCCCACAAAGCAGGCCCGGCCTCGCAACGTCTTGAACTTTTTCAATTTGTTTTCCATTTCTCTGGATTATTTCGCTGATTCGTCGGGAAAAGTAGTGTTCACTATTATGTAAATCAATTATAATATTCAAATAACATATTGGTTTTTCTTTGGTGACAATCTTAACTGTGAAGATCAGTGTTATGTGTTTTGTTGATGCTGTATCATCTAACTCTGGGTCAACTTAAAGGCGATCCAGAATATTAACGTATGTAAACATTTATATTTGTAATACATATTTTACTAAATATATATTTTTAGAAATGAACATTGCAAGAGCTTAATATATTGTCACTGTAATTACTTATGACGAACACGGACTCGATACGCAAAACAAGATGGCGGCGAAAAATCAATATATTCCCGGTAACACAAAGACATGCGCGCGCAATATATCCGCCATTACGAATCGCACTAACTAAACAAAATGGCGGAACAGATGTCTACAAGTTCGTTTCTTACCGACAAAATTGAATATTTTTTCTGATTTTACAATTTTGTAATCGCGAAAATAAGGAACATGTAGATATATTTTTTAGTTTAGCGGTGATAAAGGGCTTTGTCGAAACATACCACGCCCTATCGGTAAAGTCAACATAGTTACAGGTGGTATATTTCCAAGTGCACCTGCGCAGTCGTATGAAACGGGACCACGCATGTCCAGTACCAATCAATATCCGAAGAAGCTAGCACCGGTCCCGGGCTAACAGCTCAGTCGAGTCACGGGCGCGCTAAAAGAATGTCTCGTTTATCTAACGATGAATCTTTAAAAGAAATGAGCGAACCTGCCCAAAACAAAATCGCCGAGAGCCCCACAAAGCAGGCCCGGCCTCGCAACGTCTTGAACTTTTTCAATTTGTTTTCCATTTCTCTGGATTATTTCGCTGATTCGTCGGGAAAAGTAGTGTTCACTATTATGTAAATCAATTATAATATTCAAATAACATATTGGTTTTTCTTTGGTGACAATCTTAACTGTGAAGATCAGTGTTATGTGTTTTGTTGATGCTGTATCATCTAACTCTGGGTCAACTTAAAGGCGATCCAGAATATTAACGTATGTAAACATTTATATTTGTAATACATATTTTACTAAATATATATTTTTAGAAATGAACATTGCAAGAGCTTAATATATTGTCACTGTAATTACTTATGACGAACACGGACTCGATACGCAAAACAAGATGGCGGCGAAAAATCAATACATTCCCGGTAACACAAAGACATGCGCGCGCAATATATCCGCCATTACGAATCGCACTAACTAAACAAAATGGCGGAACAGATGTCTACAAGTTCGTTTCTTACCGACAAGATTGAATATTTTTTCTGATTTTACAATTTTGTAATCGCGAAAATAAGGAACATGTAGATATATTTTTTAGTTTAGCGGTGATAAAGGGCTTTGTCGAAACATACCACGCCCTATCGGTAAAGTCAACATAGTTACAGGTGGTATATTTCCAAGTGCACCTGCGCAGTCGTGTGAAACGGGACCACGCATGTCCAGTACCAATCAATATCCGAAGAAGCTAGCACCGGTCCCGGGCTAACAGCTCAGTCGAGTCACGGGCGCGCTAATAGAATGTCTCGTTTATCTAACGATGACACTTTAAAAGAAATGAGCGAACCTGCCCAAAACGAAATCGCCGAGAGCCCCACAAGGCAGGCCCGACCTAGCAACGTCTTGAACTTTTTCAATTTGTTTTCCATTTCTCTGGATTATTTCGCTGATTCGTCGGGAAAAGTAGTGTTCACTATTATGTAAATCAATTATAATATTCAAATAACATATTGGTTTTTCTTTGGTGACAATCTTAACTGTGAAGATCAGTGTTATGTGTTTTGTTGATGCTGTATCATCTAACTCTGGGTCAACTTAAAGGCGATCCAGAATATTAACGTATGTAAACATTTATATTTGTAATACATATTTTACTAAATATATATTTTAAGAAATGAACATTGCAAGAGCTTAATATATTGTCACTGTAATTACTTATGACGAACACGGACTCGATACGCAAAACAAGATGGCGGCGAAAAATCAATACGTACCCGGTAACACAAAGACATGCGCGCGCAATATATCCGCCATTACGAATCGCACTAACTAAACAAAATGGCGGAACAGATGTCTACAAGTTCGTTTCTTACCGACAAGATTGAATATTTTTTCTGATTTTACAATTTTGTAATCGCGAAAATAAGGAACATGTAGATATATTTTTTAGTTTAGCGGTGATAAAGGGCTTTGTCGAAACATACCACGCCCTATCGGTAAAGTCAACATAGTTACAGGTGGTATATTTCCAAGTGCACCTGCGCAGTCGTGTGAAACGGGACCACGCATGTCCAGTACCAATCAATATCCGAAGAAGCTAGCACCGGTCCCGGGCTAACAGCTCAGTCGAGTCACGGGCGCGCTAATAGAATGTCTCGTTTATCTAACGATGACACTTTAAAAGAAATGAGCGAACCTGCCCAAAACGAAATCGCCGAGAGCCCCACAAGGCAGGCCCGACCTAGCAACGTCTTGAACTTTTTCAATTTGTTTTCCATTTCTCTGGATTATTTCGCTGATTCGTCGGGAAAAGTAGTGTTCACTATTATGTAAATCAATTATAATATTCAAATAACATATTGGTTTTTCTTTGGTGACAATCTTATCTGTGAAGATCAGTGTTATGTGTTTTGTTGATGCTGTATCATCTAACTCTGGGTCAACTTAAAGGCGATCCAGAATATTTACGTATGTAAACATTTATATTTGTAATACATATTTTACTAAATATATATTTTTAGAAATGAACATTGCAAGAGCTTAATATATTGTCACTGTAATTACTTATGACGAACACGGACTCGATACGCAAAACAAGATGGCGGCGAAAAATCAATACGTACCCGGTAACACAAAGACATGCGCGCGCAATATATCCGCCATTACGAATCGCACTAACTAAACAAAATGGCGGAACAGATGTCTACAAGTTCGTTTCTTACCGACAAGATTGAATATTTTTTCTGATTTTACAATTTTGTAATCGCGAAAATAAGGAACATGTAGATATATTTTTACTTTAGCGGTGATAAAGGGCTTTGTCGAAACATACCACGCCCTATCGGTAAAGTCAACATAGTTACAGGTGGTATATTTCCAAGTGCACCTGCGCAGTCGTGTGAAACGGGACCACGCATGTCCAGTACCAATCAATATCCGAAGAAGCTAGCACCGGTCCCGGGCTAACAGCTCAGTCGAGTCACGGGCGCGCTAATAGAATGTCTCGTTTATCTAACGATGAAACTTTAAAAGAAATGAGCGAACCTGCCCAAAACAAAATCGCCGAGAGCCCCACAAGGCAGGCCCGACCTAGCAACGTCTTGAACTTTTTCAATTTGTTTTCCATTTCTCTGGATTATTTCGCTGATTCGTCGGGAAAAGTAGTGTTCACTATTATGTAAATCAATTATAATATTCAAATAACATATTGGTTTTTCTTTGGTGACAATCTTATCTGTGAAGAACAGTGTTATGTGTTTTGTTGATGCTGTATCATCTAACTCTGGGTCAACTTAAAGGCGATCCAGAATATTAACGTATGTAAACATTTATATTTGTAATACATATTTTACTAAATATATATTTTTAGAAATGAACATTGCAAGAGCTTAATATATTGTCACTGTAATTACTTATGACGAACACGGACTCGATACGCAAAACAAGATGGCGGCGAAAAATCAATACGTACCCGGTAACACAAAGACATGCGCGCGCAATATATCCGCCATTACGAATCGCACTAACTAAACAAAATGGCGGAACAGATGTCTACAAGTTCGTTTCTTACCGACAAGATTGAATATTTTTTCTGATTTTACAATTTTGTAATCGCGAAAATAAGGAACATGTAGATATATTTTTTAGTTTAGCGGTGATAAAGGGCTTTGTCGAAACATACCACGCCCTATCGGTAAAGTCAACATAGTTACAGGTGGTATATTTCCAAGTGCACCTGCGCAGTCGTGTGAAACGGGACCACGCATGTCCATTACCAATCAATATCCGAAGAAGCTAGCACCGGTCCCGGGCTAACAGCTCAGTCGAGTCACGGGCGCGCTAAAAGAATGTCTCGTTTATCTAACGATGAAACTTTAAAAGAAATGAGCGAACCTGCCCAAAACGAAATCGCCGAAAGCCCCACAAGGCAGGCCCGACCTAGCAACGTCTTGAACTTTTTCAATTTGTTTTCCATTTCTCTGGATTATTTCGCTGATTCGTCGGGAAAAGTAGTGTTCACTATTATGTAAATCAATTATAATATTCAAATAACATATTGGTTTTTCTTTGGTGACAATCTTAACTGTGAAGATCAGTGTTATGTGTTTTGTTGATGCTGTATCATCTAACTCTGGGTCAACTTAAAGGCGATCCAGAATATTAACGTATGTAAACATTTATATTTGTAATACATATTTTACTAAATATATATTTTTAGAAATGAACATTGCAAGAGCTTAATATATTGTCACTGTAATTACTTATGACGAACACGGACTCGATACGCAAAACAAGATGGCGGTGAAAAATCAATACATTCCCGGTAACACAAAGACATGCGCGCGCAATATATCCGCCATTACGAATCGCACTAACTAAACAAAATGGCGGAACAGATGTCTACAAGTTCGTTTCTTACCGACAAAATTGAATATTTTTTCTGATTTTACAATTTTGTAATCGCGAAAATAAGGAACATGTAGATATATTTTTTAGTTTAGCGGTGATAAAGGGCTTTGTCGAAACATACCACGCCCTATCGGTAAAGTCAACATAGTTACAGGTGGTATATTTCCAAGTGCACCTGCGCAGTCGTGTGAAACGGGACCACGCATGTCCAGTACCAATCAATATCCGAAGAAGCTAGCACCGGTCCCGGGCTAACAGCTCAGTCGAGTCACGGGCGCGCTAATAGAATGTCTCGTTTATCTAACGATGACACTTTAAAAGAAATGAGCGAACCTGCCCAAAACGAAATCGCCGAGAGCCCCACAAAGCAGGCCCGGCCTCGCAACGTCTTGAACTTTTTCAATTTGTTTTCCATTTCTCTGGATTATTTCGCTGATTCGTCGGGAAAAGTAGTGTTCACTATTATGTAAATCAATTATAATATTCAAATAACATATTGGTTTTTCTTTGGTGACAATCTTAACTGTGAAGATCAGTGTTATGTGTTTTGTTGATGCTGTATCATCTAACTCTGGGTCAACTTAAAGGCGATCCAGAATATTAACGTATGTAAACATTTATATTTGTAATACATATTTTACTAAATATATATTTTTAGAAATGAACATTGCAAGAGCTTATTATATTGTCACTGTAATTACTTATGACGAACACGGACTCGATACGCAAAACAAGATGGCGGCGAAAAATCAATACGTACCCGGTAACACAAAGACATGCGCGCGCAATATATCCGCCATTACGAATCGCACTAACTAAACAAAATGGCGGAACAGATGTCTACAAGTTCGTTTCTTACCGACAAAATTGAATATTTTTTCTGATTTTACAATTTTGTAATCGCGAAAATAAGGAACATGTAGATATATTTTTTAGTTTAGCGGTGATAAAGGGCTTTGTCGAAACATACCACGCCCTATCGGTAAAGTCAACATAGTTACAGGTGGTATATTTCCAAGTGCACCTGCGCAGTCGTGTGAAACGGGACCACGCATGTCCAGTACCAATCAATATCCGAAGAAGCTAGCACCGGTCCCGGGCTAACAGCTCAGTCGAGTCACGGGGGTGCTAATAGAATGTCTCGTTTATCTAACGATGACACTTTAAAAGAAATGAGCGAACCTGCCCAAAACGAAATCGCCGAGAGCCCCACAAGGCAGGCCCGACCTAGCAACGTCTTGAACTTTTTCAATTTGTTTTCCATTTCTCTGGATTATTTCGCTGATTCGTCGGGAAAAGTAGTGTTCACTATTATGTAAATCAATTATAATATTCAAATAACATATTGGTTTTTCTTTGGTGACAATCTTATCTGTGAAGATCAGTGTTATGTGTTTTGTTGATGCTGTATCATCTAACTCTGGGTCAACTTAAAGGCGATCCAGAATATTAACGTATGTAAACATTTATATTTGTAATACATATTTTACTAAATATATATTTTTAGAAATGAACATTGCAAGAGCTTAATATATTGTCACTGTAATTACTTATGACGAACACGGACTCGATACGCAAAACAAGATGGCGGCGAAAAATCAATACGTACCCGGTAACACAAATAAATGCGCGCGCAATATATCCGCCATTATTAATCGCACTAACTAAACAAAATGGCGGAACAGATGTCTACAAGTTCGTTTCTTACCGACAAAATTGAATATTTTTTCTGATTTTACAATTTTGTAATCGCGAAAATAAGGAACATGTAGATATATTTTTTAGTTTAGCGGTGATAAAGGGCTTTGTCGAAACATACCACGCCCTATCGGTAAAGTCAACATAGTTACAGGTGGTATATTTCCAAGTGCACCTGCGCAGTCGTGTGAAACGGGACCACGCATGTCCAGTACCAATCAATATCCGAAGAAGCTAGCACCGGTCCCGGGCTAACAGCTCAGTCGAGTCACGGGCGCGCTAATAGAATGTCTCGTTTATCTAACGATGACACTTTAAAAGAAATGAGCGAACCTGCCCAAAACGAAATCGCCGAGAGCCCCACAAGGCAGGCCCGACCTAGCAACGTCTTGAACTTTTTCAATTTGTTTTCCATTTCTCTGGATTATTTCGCTGATTCGTCGGGAAAAGTAGTGTTCACTATTATGTAAATCAATTATAATATTCAAATAACATATTGGTTTTTCTTTGGTGACAATCTTATCTGTGAAGATCAGTGTTATGTGTTTTATTGATGCTGTATCATCTAACTCTGGGTCAACTTAAAGGCGATCCAGAATATTAACGTATGTAAACATTTATATTTGTAATACATATTTTACTAAATATATATTTTTAGAAATGAACATTGCAAGAGCTTAATATATTGTCACTGTAATTACTTATGACGAACACGGACTCGATACGCAAAACAAGATGGCGGCGAAAAATCAATACGTACCCGGTAACACAAAGACATGCGCGCGCAATATATCCGCCATTATTAATCGCACTAACTAAACAAAATGGCGGAACAGATGTCTACAAGTTCGTTTCTTACCGACAAGATTGAATATTTTTTCTGATTTTACAATTTTTTAATAGCGAAAATAAGGAACATGTAGATATATTTTTACTTTAGCGGTGATTAAGGGCTTTGTCGAAATATACCACGCCCTATCGGTAAAGTCAACATAGTTACAGGTGGTATATTCCCAAGTGCACCTGCGCAGTCGTGTGAAACGGGACCACGCATGTCCAGTACCAATCAATATCCGAAGAAGCTAGCACCGGTCCCGGGCTAACAGCTCAGTCGAGTCACGGGCGCGCTAATAGAATGTCTTGTTTATCTAACGATGACACTTTAAAAGAAATGAGCGAACCTGCCCAAAACGAAATCGCCGAGAGCCCCACAAGGCAGGCCCGACCTCGCAACGTCTTGAACTTTTTCAATTTGTTTTTTATTTCTCTGGATTATTTCGCTGATTCGTCGGGAAAAGTAGTGTTCACTATTATGTAAATCAATTATAATATTCAAATAACATATTGGTTTTTCTTTGGTAACAATCTTATCTGTGAAGATCAGTGTTATGTGTTTTGTTGATGCTGTATCATCTAACTCTGGGCCAACTTAAAGGCGATCCAGAATATTTACGTATGTAAACATTTATATTTGTAATACATATTTTACTAAATATATATTTTTAGAAATGAACATTGCAAGAGCTTAATATATTGTCACTGTAATTACTTATGACGAACACGGACTCGATACGCAAAACAAGATGGCGGCGAAAAATCAATACGTACCCGGTAACACAAAGACATGCGCGCGCAATATATCCGCCATTATTAATCGCACTAACTAAACAAAATGGCGGAACAGATGTCTACAAGTTCGTTTCTTACCGACAAGATTGAATATTTTTTCTGATTTTACAATTTTGTAATCGCGAAAATAAGGAACATGTAGATATATTTTTACTTTAGCGGTTATAAAGGGCTTTGTCGAAACATACCACGCCCTATCGGTAAAGTCAACATAGTTACAGGTGGTATATTTCCAAGTGCACCTGCGCAGTCGTGTGAAACGGGACCACGCATGTCCAGTACCAATCAATATCCGAAGAAGCTAGCACCGGTCCCGGGCTAACAGCTCAGTCGAGTCACGGGCGCGCTAATACAATGTCTCGTTTATCTAACGATGACACTTTAAAAGAAATGAGCGAACCTGCCCAAAACGAAATCGCCGAGAGCCCCACAAGGCAGGCCCGACCTAGCAACGTCTTGAACTTTTTCAATTTGTTTTCCATTTCTCTGGATTATTTCGCTGATTCGTCGGGAAAAGTAGTGTTCACTATTATGTAAATCAATTATAATATTCAAATAACATTTTGGTTTTTCTTTGGTGACAATCTTAACTGTGAAGATCAGTGTTATGTGTTTTGTTGATGCTGTATCATCTAACTCTGGGTCAACTTAAAGGCGATCCAGAATATTAACGTATGTAAACATTTATATTTGTAATACATATTTTACTAAATATATATTTTTAGAAATGAACATTGCAAGAGCTTAATATATTGTCACTGTAATTACTTATGACGAACACGGACTCGATACGCAAAACAAGATGGCGGCGAAAAATCAATACGTACCCGGTAACACAAAGACATGCGCGCGCAATATATCCGCCATTATTAATCGCACTAACTAAACAAAATGGCGGAACAGATGTCTACAAGTTCATTTCTTAGTGACAAGATTGAATATTTTTTCTGATTTTACAATTTTGTAATCGCGAAAATAAGGAACATGTAGATATATTTTTACTTTAGCGGTGATAAAGGGCTTTGTCGAAACATACCACGCCCTATCGGTAAAGTCAACATAGTTACAGGTGGTATATTTCCAAGTGCACCTGCGCAGTCGTGTGAAACGGGACCACGCATGTCCAGTACCAATCAATATCCGAAGAAGCTAGCACCGGTCCCGGGCTAACAGCTCAGTCGAGTCACGGGCGCGCTAATAGAATGTCTCGTTTATCTAACGATGACACTTTAAAAGAAATGAGCGAACCTGCCCAAAACGAAATCGCCGAGAGCCCCACAAGGCAGGCCCGACCTCGCAACGTCTTGAACTTTTTCAATTTGTTTTCCATTTCTCTGGATTATTTCGCTGATTCGTCGGGAAAAGTAGTGTTCACTATTATGTAAATCAATTATAATATTCAAATAACATATTGGTTTTTCTTTGGTGACAATCTTATCTGTGAAGATCAGTGTTATGTGTTTTGTTGATGCTGTATCATCTAACTCTGGGTCAACTTAAAGGCGATCCAGAATATTTACGTATGTAAACATTTATATTTGTAATACATATTTTACTAAATATATATTTTTAGAAATGAACATTGCAAGAGCTTAATATATTGTCACTGTAATTACTTATGACGAACACGGACTCGATACGCAAAACAAGATGGCGGCGAAAAATCAATACGTACCCGGTAACACAAAGACATGCGCGCGCAATATATCCGCCATTATTAATCGCACTAACTAAACAAAATGGCGGAACAGATGTCTACAAGTTCATTTCTTAGTGACAAGATTGAATATTTTTTCTGATTTTACAATTTTGTAATCGCGAAAATAAGGAACATGTAGATATATTTTTACTTTAGCGGTGATAAAGGGCTTTGTCGAAACATACCACGCCCTATCGGTAAAGTCAACATAGTTACAGGTGGTATATTTCCAAGTGCACCTGCGCAGTCGTGTGAAACGGGACCACGCATGTCCAGTACCAATCAATATCCGAAGAAGCTAGCACCGGTCCCGGGCTAACAGCTCAGTCGAGTCACGGGCGCGCTAATAGAATGTCTCGTTTATCTAACGATGACACTTTAAAAGAAATGAGCGAACCTGCCCAAAACGAAATCGCCGAGAGCCCCACAAGGCAGTCCCGACCTCGCAACGTCTTGAACTTTTTCAATTTGTTTTCCATTTCTCTGGATTATTTCGCTGATTCGTCGGGAAAAGTAGTGTTCACTATTATGTAAATCAATTATAATATTCAAATAACATATTGGTTTTTCTTTGGTGACAATCTTATCTGTGAAGATCAGTGTTATGTGTTTTATTGATGCTGTATCATCTAACTCTGGGTCAACTTAAAGGCGATCCAGAATATTAACGTATGTAAACATTTATATTTGTAATACATATTTTACTAAATATATATTTTTAGAAATGAACATTGCAAGAGCTTAATATATTGTCACTGTAATTACTTATGACGAACACGGACTCGATACGCAAAACAAGATGGCGGCGAAAAATCAATACGTACCCGGTAACACAAAGACATGCGCGCGCAATATATCCGCCATTATTAATCGCACTAACTAAACAAAATGGCGGAACAGATGTCTACAAGTTCGTTTCTTACCGACAAGATTGAATATTTTTTCTGATTTTACAATTTTGTAATAGCGAAAATAAGGAACATGTAGATATATTTTTTAGCGTTGATAAAGGGCTTTGTTGGATAAAGGACGCGCAAAATTCCTTTAATATTATCTCAACTTTAGAACACAAAATCGACAGACTAGAACAACAAGCAAGACAATGTAACATTGAGATTTGTAGCGTTCCTGATAAGCGCAATGAAAACCTTCTCACAATCCTCAAAGCTATAGGATCGCTTATTATACACACAATTCAGCAAAAGGATGTCGTATCAATCCCCAGAGAGCGTCATGCGAATCAGCATACCAATAATCCAAAAAATATTATTGTCAAATTCAGCACTCTGAGTATTAGAAATACCATGTTAAGCGCATTTAGAAAAGTAAAAAATATAAAAAATTATCAAATAGGTGTCTCCAGTCATCCACAAAACGTCTACATAAACGAACACCTCACGTTAAAAAACAAAACGCTTTTTCGTCGATGTCGCGATGTTCGCGAAAACAATGTAACTACAAGTACGTGTGGATAAAAAACGCAATTTAGCAAATTCATACGACGTAATAATTCTAACTGAAAGCTGGCTGATTCCTGAGATCTATGATAGTGAATTTATCGACCAGCGTTACGCGGTGTTCCAGTGTGACCGTGACCGTGTGGCCACTAAAAAAGCGGACGGCGGAGGCGTGTTAGTAGCGGTGCTGAAAAGCTTAAGACCATCTGAAATTACTTTATCAGACCATTACGACACACATAGATATCTAGAGTGACGTTAACGTAGAAATATCTGTTAATAATAATAATAACAATATAATACGATACCGCGTAGAAACATTAAGTGTCGCCGCACACTGGCCACACGCGACAGCCACAAACGCCGCTACAAGAAGCAAGAAGGGGCCACAAAAGTAGCTAAAGCGTGGGACAGTCACTGAGGTGATCGACACTCGTGGTCGACTGCTGCCCATTATGCAGTAACAGTTCTTTTAACCCATACATGCAGTATCATAATCGCGCGAGTGGCATGTTGCGGCGTTTTGTGTTGGCGTTTAGTGGCCGTTGCAGGCCACAAGAAGCGAACAGCGTCGATTGTAGCGTGTAGCGGCCACCGGCGTCAACCGCATGCATATGCGTCCATATAAAATGTATGAAAACTACAGGAAATATGTCGGTAGCGGCGTTTTGTGGTTGTGGCTGGTCGGCCGTGTACGGGAGCCCTAAGTAACATTGCAGTCATCTTGTCATTGAATTTACTTGACACTCGACAACAAGTGGTTTCCCTCAAGAAGAGTCAGTAGTAATCTACCAATAAGAGTCTTTGTGGCGTCTATGACATAGTCCGCCAACGTGCCGTATACGTACAGAAGCCTCATTATCATCATCATCATCATATCAGCCGATAACTGGATCATATGTCCTAGGTATATGTATTCGTCTACGATTTCGAGTGCAGCGTTCTCAACTATAACATATACAGAAGCCTACTATAAACAAATTGAGTTTGAACATTTCTTTCTTTGTTACAGATTTAACTCTGAGTTCGTGAACGCGGGTGCTGAGTGGACTAACATAGTGTTCGGTGGTTTAGACATATCCGTCGGTCGAGTAGTGTATGTGCATGGGTCAGTGGACCCGTGGCACGCGCTCGGCATGACCACCACGCAGGACAATGATGCGCCAGCTATCTTCATAGAAGGTATGATTAATTATCCATATCTATACTAATATTATAAAGCTGAAGAGTTTGTTTGTTTGCTTGAACGCGCATATCTCAGGAACTACTGGTCCGATTTGAATAACTATTTCAGTGTTAGATAGCCCAGTTATCGAGGAAGGCTATAGGGTATATATTAACCCC
>NC_069110.1:17102944-17121594 GCF_947172395.1 Bicyclus anynana | reverse complement strand
GCATTAGATCATAGATTTTTGATCTTTGCCAGAGGGGTAACGGTTAGCGAGCCAAGTCCTGTTATTAATGGTCTAAGGATGCAATGCAATATATTATACTAATATTATAAAGCTAAAGAGTTTGTTTGATTGAACGCACTTATCTCAGGAACTACTGGTCCGATTTGAAAAATTCTTTCAATGTTAGATTGCCCATTTATCGAAAAAGGCTATTGGCTATATATTATCCCTGTATTCCTACGGGAACGGGAACCACGCGAGTGAAACCGCGCGGTGTCAGCTAGTGCAATATATGGGCCCAGTATGAGCGCAGCCTTGTCAGTGGTAGGGTAACTCATTTTAGTTCTTTCTGCGTCGTTTAAATAGTCATCATTGACTAACTTGGCAAGTTCGTTGGTGACTGTCCCATGGTATGCGGGTATATAACTAAATAACTTAAAAAATATCAATAATAAGAAAACTGATATTTTATTTAATATTTAATAAGAAGATTTAGTAATTTTTGTTTATTTGTGTAGCTTTTTCAATGTATGAATAATAAGGGATAAGAAGTTTTATTTGTTGCACAACAAATAAAACTTCTTATCCCGCCAATTACTCGTATTATATTAATTAATTAATCTATAATACACATACTCATAATTAATTAATCTATAATACACATAATCTATACATTATAATATCGAGTAATGTTATGTAGAATATTCAGAGTTATCTGAAGACTTATACGTAACGTAACAAGTTGTGTGTCAACTTATATCTGTCATCGCTACCCGCCTCCCGCCCTCCGCGGACCATCGGGAGTGTTTACGAATGAATTTGCCAAGTTATATATAGATTTCCTATGAATGTTGTTATAATTTGCGGTATTTGTTACAGGCACGGCACACTGCGCTAACATGTACCCGCCCAGCACCGACGATCCGGCGAAGCTCGTCGCGGCGCGCGTCGAGATCCAGTCCTACATCGGCTCCTGGCTGAACCTCGCCTAGACTTCGGGCGTCGCCAGGCTTTGAGGTGGTGAAGACGGCGCCGTATGTAAAACCTTAAACTCCAAGGCTTACTACAACTTTTCGACGGTCCTGTCTTCAGCTTCTATCCAACGCTTTGTTATACCTACCAATTTTATTTTCCCATTATGTTTTTCTTTAAGCTCAGTGTTTCCATAAATGTTATGTTGTAGTTTAAATGTAAATAAAAGTGCATTTATGTTTCAAATATCTGTTAAGGTTACGCATAGCTATGTAAGGGTCGATCCACGTTGGGATCTGAATCTTTATTTGAAACATCCGGGCGCTCTGCTGTTTGTAATGGCAAATGCAACTTGCGTTTGCACGCACGCAGATGGATTTGCCTTAATGGAAAAATATAAAGTTTTACCAACTAACTTGTCGGTTAGACACAGAAACATTCTAAACTTGTAATTGAAGAAATTGGGGTGGGAGTTGGGGGGTGGGGGTTCAAAGGGTATGGGTTAAGAAAAGTTAACATCCGTGCGACACGGGAGGAAAGGGAGTAAAGGCAATTCCAATAGGAACATGCTCTGGTATCGTCCTGCAGAGCGCAAATACGGTTTTCTGCAGCGCGTTTGGGTGTTTCGCAATACAGATCGTTGACTGAGTTAAGTTTTACTTTTTATACTCTCTCATTAAACTTTCCAAATTTTTTAATTGTCGTGAAAGTTTCTCGTCTGCCTTTTTATGATTGCTTACATTTTATGACTGTACCTACTTACTTGACTATTTTACAAATTGAATTGTTTTCTATATCATGGCGAAAAACAGATATTTGAATACAATAACCAGATGACAGACTTATATCACATCTGGTTAACCTAAATGCGCATTTATGAAGTAGTAGTAGTAAAAAAACCAACATATTTTAACTGATGATTCACTTGCAAATGGAAATAGGAAAGTTAAACATCTCGGTAAACGAACGGTATGATTCTTTATCTATTATCTAACAAAGGTTTTTTGTATAAAGAAGTAACGCGTTTTCACATCTAAATCATCGGATTTGTTAACATCAAATGAAAAAGTCTAAAGCTTGAAAGTATGTCTTGAATATTGTCGTAATATTTCCATCTTGAAGCTTAAGTTACACAAGACGAGTTTTTCGATTGCAAGCTAAATTTCTAAGTGACAGAATATGGCGATAAGTTGTTTTCTAGTAAGTCTGTCGTCGTGTAAGTTAACCTTTAAGGTTCATCAAAAAATAAAAATACCCACAATTTTGGCTTGATTTTATCTGTGAAAACGTTCGGTTTACTTGGGCACGAAGTCGTGGAAGTTTTTGGATAGGTCCCGCGGGATATTTATGAAATGGCGGAAGAGAAGGATCGGTGTATACTCACTGCTGGATTTATTATTAAGACGTAGAAAGAGGCGTGTAGTAAAATAACTGCCGGATCGGATTTTCAAATGATAATACGCAAAGTGGACTTGTGGAGTATTAACGAGCCCTAACAACTTGATAAACGTTCAAACTGCAACTCAGATATTTCATAAAATATTATCAATTTTGACTAAACAAGTTGGTGCGATCTATTTGAATGAAATCTAAGAAAACTGAAAAAGTCACACCACTTGTTTCCCGGACATGGCAACATAGTGTACTCGTATATTAGGATCAATACGACTTACGTAATATTAACTGACTAAAGTACGGAATAGTCAAGGTTTAGGTTTAGTAATTGCTAACTAGTAATATCTAACCTAATACCAGGCTATACCGGAAATTAACATCATAATAAATAATATATACCGATAAGCAATACCTGTAACGCGTAGGGGACGCGCGTTAAGGACAATTTTTAAATAGACGACATATGTATATTATGACATTACGAGAGGATGGTTTCTAGCGACGGGTTAGCTATATTACGACTTCGTTGAAATTTTTCGGATCAAAATAAAACAAGAGATCGGTATATATTTCTAATGATCGCGGAATAGTTCTTTAGTCGTGATATGAGCAATGTCTGAGCTTAGAAAACCACAGTCGTAGAGTATTTCCGACATTCAGACGATGCCGATTTTCGCTTCGATGTTGATATTATATTCTATATATTTTGTAAGGATATTTTTTTTATAATATTTTTGATGTTGTAAAATAATTGATTGTTCATGACGCATGGCAGCCGCAATAGTAACGCTACGTCCATGGACAATGGTACCGTAATAACTTTCATAAATGCCTTAATAAAATTTAATTATACCTATACATGCAGGGGTTGGGAAACATAGGAATAGAGGGGTTCCCACACCAAAGCGACGGGATGCGAACTACGAGGTGTGCGAACTAACCCACAGTTGGCAGTCTTTAGGAGTACAGAGAAAACTTGTAACCTCAATAAAGCAATAAGTTTTATGTGTTTTATGTTTGAATTCTCTTTGCGTAATGCAACCAAGGAAAACTACCTCATGGTGCTTATGAATGGTTACCTAGGTCGCCTTGGTGGCGCACACCTATTCCACCAAAGAAAACTACCATCTCAATGCGACTAAGGCGACCTTGGAAACCAAATCACGCTTATTATCTGAGATCTATTCACGTTCTTCGTTCACGTTATTAACATCCAGTGGTATTTTCGAAGATTATAGGCGTGAGTATGTTGAATTTTTTACATCAAGAGAAATTGTACAATTTATCGCGGATTATTTTTTGTAGACGTTACTGTCGAAATGCGACGCGGACGCTTCGTGTAGAATTTATAATTTTTTCAATTAACAGCTTTCGTTTTAGTCAAACGTTAGATAAATTTTTGATGTTGTCATAGTTCATGAAGAGCCAGCGCCGAGTTTCGCACGAAAAAAAAAATAGTAACGATATGTTTAGCAGTGCCTTAATTCTGTCTAGAATGATAAGCAAACAGTCCCCGATTTTTTCATAGTATATCAATAGGTGCTCTGTTTATGTACAAACATCGTTTAGTGATATAATACAAAGAAGTTATTTTTTATAGATGAAAGGAGCGATTGCGTTATTATTTGCCAAACTGTAAGGGGTTTGTACAACAACAATGCACCGTATTGTAAAACTAGTTGTACTGCGAATAATCGGCTCGTCTTCCTCTCGATACCGTCTCCTAGTCAATGCATTTATGACTAGGAAAAGGCGATTGAATTACTATTATTATTATTATTATTTTTATTTTAAATTAAACTTTCGGAAGCGCGGATAACTTAGTTGTTAAAAATCCCCAGCACGAGGGTCTTCCCACTCTTCGGTTTCACGAGAACTGCGTCCGATTCTTACGTCAACACCTAATCTCTACCGTGTCATCGTAAAGTCTGAAGACACTGACGAACTATAGAAACATACAACTGAACACGTTGCTCCGCAGCCTCTGTTATTTTTTACAATTTGTGTTATGTTTAAGTTTCGGACAAGCTTAACATAAGTTATGTTTCTCAATTTAAACACTATAATGAATGTTGTAACAGATCTGTAGGTCTTTTGGAGGACTTTGTCTAACGTTCGTGTAGTTGTGTTGCGGGGTTAAGGGGAGTGCCTTAGTATAATATAGTATAGTATATGAAGATATTATCAGCGGTCAGTAATTCACCAACCAGTAGGCTCGAAGTCTTGCTGACCTGTTACTATGTTCTTATTGTGTTCCTTTTTAATTTAAATGCTTGGTAATATTTTTTATTATCCTATCACTTGACGATACTGCATAGTGTTGGAGATATTTGGGGCGCGCCTTGCAACTTTACGGGTCAATATCACCAGACCATAAATAAAGACTACCGCAAATAACTTCAAAGGTACGCAATTTGATGAGTCTTATGGCTCATCCTAACTGGGGATTCCAGTTAATGCAGTTTGAACTGAGACTTCCATTACAGGGCTCGTTAATAAGATAGTCTAGGGTTTTATACTGTGATAGAAAGAACGAAAAGTACATAAATGCAGTCCATCTTCGAAGCTGATTGGTTATGACCTTGTTTCGACTAAAATATTTCAGGTGTTGTTTAAACATCTTGAATAGACGTACGGTTTAACCTAATGCACAAAAGAATTGGCGATAATGATTTGAAGAATTGCACAGAATATATACTTGTCTATCTAAATCGAGTTGAATGGTTATAATTTACATTATCCGTAACGTATCTAAAACCAATATATTATATGATTAAATAATTACAAAATATCGGCGGAACAACAAGATTTTTGAATTAACAACTGTCATCTTATGATTGATGACTACTATGAATAAAAAAATGGATTAAGAAAATAAAATTGCAATAAACCAAATAGCTGAGAGCTCATAAAATCGATTTTTATAATTTTGAGAACGTATTATTATAAATGGAGACTTGATTGTTATTTGAAACTGATCCGATGATTTTATTTTACTACATATATTGTTGACGGTTCCATCCTTTTTAATATTTCCTTTTAATTTAGATATATTTTAGTAAAACTATATTCGACTCGTAAGTACCTTGTTGTTTTATAAAGTTTACCTAAAGATTGTTTGACTTAGGTTTATTACAAGTTAAATATGTTGTGTTTATTGAAATATGTTCTTCCAACAAGTGATACTAGAACATCGTTCATGATTTTCTAGCATTACTGACGTTAGTGAAGGGAATGGAGCATGAGAGAAGGATAAAAGAAAGTATAGATATAATCTATTCGTAATAATATATAAACATATTTATCAATATATAATCACATTTAATTGGCTTGTTGGCCCGCGCTAGTGTTGTGTCTGTTTCGAAAGGCGTTTTGGATATGTACTATTATGAGAGATGAGTCTTTAAAGGCATTTGTGCCTTTCTGTTGTAGTCGGTGGCGTTGTATTTGCTGCTCTGATCAGTCAGTGAGTGCAGCGCGAGCGACCGCGCCCGGGCCAAATGTAGATGATTACAAGCCAACATTACGACTACCATGTGCTCTACCGCGCATTACTGTTACACGAACGATTGCATTCATCTACATTTGACTCGAAGGTATTCCGAGCCGAGTGCTCCTTTTTAAATGGTATATTTAGAGGCGTGGAATTTTAATATATGGAGAAGGTGTTTCTTCGCATGAAAAGGGGAAAAAGAACGACTTTTTGGCGATTGAAACAAGATTTGTCATTGGATGAATATGAAAGTACTAAAAGTAACATTTGGACAGAACAGGAATGTGGTATTTTCCCCTGGTACAACACGGCGGACGGGTACTTTTGCTTACTTGACTTTATAATAAAAAAAAACATGTAAGTGTCTAAATATTCTATGTTATTGGTTATTGTTGTGTGTGTACTTTCTCTTCTCCCAGGAATTATTACAGCTCTCTAACTCCTTAAACCGTAATATCAGGAAATGTTTAGAACGTTTTGTTATGATTTAAAAGAGTATTCCTGTTATAAATACTCATTTGAAACTATTACGGTGTTATTTTACGGTTACATTGTTTTATTTTAATGAAAATTAAACTATTTTTGTATTGAAACAATTGTATAATAATTTCCTTTTAAAATTTCTCTTACACTCTATAATACACGTTAAAATAGCGATTAATGGATTTTCACAATTGACATTCTGTGTGTCTATAACCGATTTAGCATAATCTGTAAAGTGAACATTTACTTGCAAGGTGGCCTCTGTTTTAACACCTAAAACAATGTTTGAAATATATTTGAGAACAGTTATTCGAGTGGTATTAATTGTCAAGCAATAATAATTAAAACAAAAGTTAAATTCAATAATAAAACAAATGTTATTCAAAAATACTTAATTGATATTAAGGACTATATTGGTATGTAATATGATAACATTCGACGAAAATGGATTCGAGTTGGCGCTACAAAAACTAAAATCAATACGAAATAGTATCCGAGTCTACATTGGAAGTAAATGCAAACTAGTAAAATAGTCATTACATATTTTATCTGAATAAACTTATAGGAACTAAACTACTGTTTTATTTACGGCAAATGTCACAGCCCTTGTTTCACAACCGTCTTATTTTGTCTATTGGTCTATGACATTGCTATAGAATATACAATTTGTGACGTCAGACTTGACTTTTTTAGAAATTATGTGTAAGCTATTTGACAACATATTAATATAGTTGACTATTTAGTCATTTAATTCATTACTACCAGCGCCAAAACTAATGCGTAAAACAAACATATCTCGTTGAAATTACTACTACGACATAAACTTCCCTACAATCAAAATCTACCTATATAATTATATCATGCAATTTGTTTTCATGATAAGTTTCGTTTTAACACTTGTCTTGCAATACATTGTTATACGTGTAAATCATGAATGACGTCACAAAATGCGTCGTGTCTAAAGTTTCTCTAATATCACTGAGAACCCAAGTCCTGATCCAGACGCGACTCTAGCCTTCTTCCTTTAAGCATCAATTCCATTGTCCTGGGAACAAAAAGTACCTCATTATAATGGAAATTAATTTAAATACATCATAAACATCTTAATATATAAAGACGTAAGGTCATTCATTATGAATCTCTAAAATCACTTGATGTACAAAGATGATATTTAGCAGGGAGGTAGTTTATAGTTAGTAGACGTCCGCTAAGAATGGATTTTGCAAGAGGGCTGGATTTAGGAGGTCTGAGGGCGGATCAAGTCGCGGGCGTCCACTAGTATAAATATAAAATGGTGACTGACTGACAAATATATAAAAAATCGAAACTACTTAAGCTAGTAATATCTCTATATTACATATTTGGAGAAAAGTTTTATTTTGTGACACAATATATGAATTATGGAGATTTTAACTTTAATTTTGATGGATAGAACTTTGGATGAAAATTTATTGGAAACTTCTTGAATTGAAAATTAGGAAGTTTCGTATACCACATTGATAAAGCCGCGGGTGATTGCTAGTGGCTAATAAAACATCATAATATTAAAATTACTCGAATGGAAAAAAATGATTTGTTTGTTTGTCTGTAGATCTTGAGATACCACTGGCGCTAACACGCGACCAAGTAGAAAAATAGACAAAATATCGTCCAATGGCGTTGCCCCGTCATCAGATGAAATATGTCTATTTCTTCACGATTATCTCGTTGATCGCATGTTAGCGCCACTGGTTCGAGTGTCGGGAAATAAATTCACATTATAATATTATTTTAGCCATTCAACTAATAATATAAAAGTGAATGTGAGTTTCTTTATTTAGCTTTCATGCCATAACTACTGAATTGATTATGCAACTATATTTCAATGCTTGGTGTACTGAAGATACTTTTCTCACATTTTAAAATAACTCTCTCATGAAGCCGCTACGTGTCGGACCCTTGTTCCCACGCAAGCTTCACAGGGCCTGTCTACTGGTCAAGAGTACAAACATTCCTCATCTACAACTTAGTAAGTAGTTTTCTATTACATATGCTTAGAATAGAACGTAAATTGACATTTATGTTTGTTGTAGACCGTGATTCAAAAATGGAAGATTGTTCGAAGAAAGTTATAATAACGCCAAAAACATCGGCCATGCTTCTAAGAAGTGATGTAAATCAACAAAATATCACAATGAGATACCCTGACTGCAGAACTTTAAGAACAATAATTGTATACACACCAGCTGAATCACAAAACATACTACAACCGCCACGAATGATCAACTTGCAGCCACCGATAGCGGCGCAATTAGCATTGCCGCCAATACAATCACCAACCCACCCATTGACAGTATACCAGTCATCGTCGTCATCTCTAATGACCCTGCATACTCCGCAACCGCTTATACCACGAACACACCAGTCCCCTTCAACATCGTCTTCCGCATCCTCTTCGCCACAACACTCGGACACTTATCAACCGCGTTCGCGCCCAATTCGGTCATCCGAGATTTCCGAATGGTCTTCATCTTCGTCGTCATCATCGCCGCCGCATGACTCTAGACCTCGTATATCGTCTTTTCGATGGCCGACATACCAATCCTCAATCTCCTCGTCATCCTCATCGCCGCCGCATAACTCTAGACCTCGTATATCGTCTTTTCGATTGCCGACATACCAATCCTCAATCTCCTCGTCATCCTCATCGCCGCCGCATGACTCTAGACCTCGTATATCGTCTTTTCGATTGCCGACATACCAATCCTCAATCTCCTCGTCATCCTCATCGCCGCCGCATAACTCTAGACCTCGTATATCGTCTTTTCGATTGCCGACATACCAATCCTCAAGCTCGTCATCACCATGTTTGTGTGTACCAATGACAACAGAGTCATCGGAATCAGACTTGAATTCACCACGGCATGATTCACCACCAAATATGTCGGACGTATTTGATCCAATCCCTTCACCATCTCGCCATTTGTCGTCAATGAGTACATCTTCATCGGAAATATTGGATAATATACGACCACTTCGAGTGCCGCCTCCACCGCCGTTTCCGTTAATGTTAGTAGGACCGTCAGGTACGATATCGCCTGTACGACCTTCAACATCTCGCAATCGTGATGATTCACCATCTCCAGATCGACGTTCCGTATTCTCATATGATAGTCTAGTTCAAGAGTCATCAAGATCTTCAGGTTCACCGTTACCACCCTTACCACCATCATCCCCCTCGATGTCACCACCGCCGTCTCCCCGACGGCGAAGAAATAACCGCAATAACCGTAATATTCGTAATCGTCATCGTAGAATCACTAATGCATTATTAAGATTTTTCCGTTCAAATAATTTTAATAATTTTAATAACAATAATTTTCACCCTTAATTCACTTTCCAATCCTGCTTTTCATTTCATACACACACATTATACTAACAATTTTCTTATTTGAATTGACATGTTAAATACTTTAGAAAAATAAATGTAATAATAATATTGTAACCTTATAAGTTGAACTGTAGTTGTAGTAGCAAGTTTTTAACCTATATTCAATTTATAAAATAAAATTCAAATATCTATAAAAAAATATATCTTATAGATGCTGTAAAAAAACGCTATGAAGATTTTCATGTAGTACAGTTTTAAGCTATATTCAATATAAATAGAGTAGTAAAAAAAGTATACATGTGATTTTGTGATCACTCGTAGAAAGTACATAAATACTTTCAATCTATGATTGTCAATAGTTTTCGTCTTAATCCCAATAAAATACTTAATGAATGTATTAAATATATATAAAACAAAAAAAAAAATCTATTATTGTTTTATTTTAGTACCAAGTATTCTTTTATCTGTATTTAGAGGAAATAGTTATGCATGTTCAGTTTTAGAATAATATTTATGATGTTTAAGACATAGTTCTATTAGTAAATGACAAATTTACAGATGAGCAGGCGGAGAATACTCCATCAACTTCGCAGGTAATGCAGCGAACGCCTCGTGAGCCAACAAATGGAGAACAACAGATTAAAGCATCGAAAACGCCAACTTCGGGAGCAATAGTTGTGTACACACCACCTAAGCCGCCGACACAAATCACACCTGTGCCGCCGACCCAAATCACACCTGTGTCGCCGACACAAATCACACCTGTGTCGCCGTTGCCGACAGTGCTGCTGCAACCGCCACCGCAGTTCAGATCGTCGTATCAGCAATCACCTTCGTCAGCGCATCAATACCAAGGCGCAAGGCCGCCAATGCAGCAGCGTCAGATGGCACAACAACAAATACCACCCTCGGCACCTCCGCCAATACAGCGTGTAATGCCTCAACAACGCTTGTATTCAGCGCCATGTACTCGTTATCCATCATCAAATCAAATGCCCCAATATTCACCAATAAATCCATTTACATCATCATCATCCGGAAGTCAATCGTCGCAAGTAACGGAATATGTAACTCGTTCGCGATACGAGCAGTACCCGCATGCACAAAGTCAAGGTATTCAACGTATGTCGCAGCAGTCATCAGTGGTACAATATGAAGATGATGATGATAATGATTATAATGATTATGAGCCATCCAACCGGTCACAACATCTCCGTTATCCACATTCAATGTTGCGTCCAGATGTTGCGATACCAACACAGCCAGCACCGCCAAGACGTGAGAGAGCCCTAGCATATCCTACGCAAGGCGACGTATACCTATCACAACAGTCAACCTCATCATTATATACAATGTGGCCCTTACCACCACCATTACCACCACCACCATTACCACTACCGACATTCTCAATGCGCCAAATTCCAAACGAGTATCAACAAGAACACGGCCCAAATCGAAACAATAGAATGCCCAATGCAGTATTGAGACTTTACCTTATCGACCGTTCATAATTTAATGTTATATATCAGAAGCATTAGTTGTTTTATCAAGTCAAATAATTTCTAATCACTTAACAGAAAACAATTAGAAATTAATTTGTTTTTCGAGTAAACTTGATGAAATGCCTCTTTAGTCCGGTGGCTAGCCTTTGGTTACGGATCATTGGGTGTCTTGGGTCAAAGCTTTTAAGCAAAAATTCTCAGGTCGGTGGTGGGAAAATGGTGTTGTTATACCCCCGTGCTTCGGAGAGCACGTGAAACTGTCGGTACCAGACATCTAATAAATCTTAGACATCTAATAATAATCGTTCAAGATCATCACCCCAAATTTATATTTAATGTGTAGTAGCAGTAGTTAGATGTTGAAATATTCATAAATGTGTAGAAGTAGTATATTCATAAATGTGTAGTTGTTGATGGCCGTTATTTCTATAAATGTCTTGAAAACTCATAAATGTATGGAAATATTTAAATTAGAATTAATAAAATTTAATTAACTAAGTAAAAGTGTGATCGTTGGTCCAGTGGGTGATCTAAGTGCTTTCGGAACACGAGGTCCTGGGTTCGAGTCCTGGATCGGGTTATGAAGTACTAAGCTTTACATTATTTAAGAAATTTTAGATACAAATTCCCAGATGTGAATTTATGGTGTCATTTCTTCAGAGGACACATTAAGATGTCGGTCTCGGTCAATATCTTTGACATCTGATAATGATTGTTAAAGATCATCACCTTAAAATGTACTTAATGTGAAGCAGTAGTTAGATGTTATATTCATAAATGTGTAGTTATTAATGGCTCAGTATTTCTATAAATGTCTTAAAAAACTCATTCCATACATTAGTGTTAATCAAATTACATGTGAACTGCCTCGTAGGTCCAGTGGTTGGTCTATGAGGATTCGGATCACGAACGCGGTCCTGGGTTCGAGTCCTGGATCAGGTTGTAAAGTACTAAGCTTTACTTTATTTAAGAAATTTTAGGTAAAAATTCCCCAGACTTAATTTATGGTAACTTCCTCAGAGGATAAATTAAGCCGTTGGTCCCGGTGATTATCTTTGATATCTGATAATGATCGTTAAAAGGTAAACATTATCACCCTAAGCCCACCAACCTGCATCGGAGCAGCGTGGTGGGTCTAAACTCCATATCCCTTCTCCTAAGAGAAGAGAGGTCTGGCCCTGTACTAAGTGGGCCATTAAAATAGGCTGATAATGATGAGACGTGATTAGGTATAGGTTGTCAATTTTTTTATAAATGTGGTAGTTGTTTCGATGGTAGGTATTTCTATAAATGTGAGGAACAATTCTTAAATGTTTTCAAAAAGATGCTCAAAATTCATTCACTGTTCGATGTCTTCTTTGATCCTTCCATAAGCATTTAAAAACAATATTTTTTTTTCTCTATACTGTAGTTACGACGTGGACTTTTTACACAGTAATCTAATTATATAAAATCGATAGAGATGTATAGATGTAAGAAAAACACAACTGTCCAATTTCAATGCAATTTTTTTAAATCGTTTTTTAAATTTGTATATTATTTTTTTAACAATTATCAAATACAGATTAATTTATTTATTTAACTTGTGAATTAGCAACATGATCGTTTGTGTTGAAATAATAGAAAGTAATAATGAAATTTACAGATAGACTCCGCGCCACGAAAGAAGCCCTGCTACTTTAAACTGAACAAATACTAATAGAGTTTTACAATAATGACAATGTGCGCCATTGAGACATTATCGCCGTGTCTACGGGGCTTGTTTCGTAGCGCGGAGTATAATTTTGCTTTTGTTTTGTGATTGGATTGTGTTTTATTTCTTAGGTGTTAAGATTGACTTCTTTATAGATATAAATTAGATAATAAGTCGTAAAAAAAAATTATAATGTAATGCACTTTAAACAAGCTGTATATAATGCTTTCTTTCAATACAGTATTAGAATTGGCTTTAAAGTTTTCATATTCTCTCAAATTTATTACACAATATAATTGTAACAATAATAAAATTTAATCCATTTTATGAAGGCTGGTAACACCGCCTTCGCACACATTTCCGTATAATTTTAGTATAATTTCTATTTCATGAGCAAGTAAGTTAAAGCAACAAGAAAGTTTTCTACCTAATAACCCAATCAAGATTGCGGGTAGTAGTTCTTTTCTTGTAATTTACAAAAACAATAATAACATTGTCTACCCGCCAACCCGCTTTAGAGCTGCTTGGTGGACACCTATTAACTTTAAGGAGAGAGGCGTATACTCGTAAAGCTAATGAAAATAGGCTCATAATAACAAATGTTACGGATATGTGAATATGGATTTAAAATATCTTTTTTCAAAAGGTCATAAATGCCCATTTATAACTTAAACTATTTCAACACAAAATAAGCCGATAAAAGTTACTATAGCAAAGACAGTCCTGAAGCTCTATTAAGTCTATTTTTATTATCTATTTTTCTAATTATATTAATTATCCAAAGCTCCTAAAGTTGTCGCTCTATTCGATGTCTCTTGCTATATTTAAGTCTCTCTTCTTTATAATGTGTTCATTCTAGAATATAGAACGACACCAGGAAGACTGAAGAGCAAGTCTTAGGCTATGAGCAAGAAATATAAATGGGCCTTAGGTATAAATTGACACGTTTTTGTTATTTTGTTTTAAAACCAAACGTCAAAACCCTGTCAATTAATATTTGAGGAACCTAAGCCATCGATGCGATGCGGCTATGCCCTGTTGTTACGCAAGCTCAAAGAAACGCTCGTTTCAACATTGGTAAGAATTCGTTCTGTGTTGGACGTGTAGTTACTAAATGTTAGATAATTAGTCTATATATGTACAAAACTCCATTTAAGATGCATATATTATGATGCTTTGCATTTATATTTAAATGTTATTTTGAAATGTGTCACCCGCAAAGAAGCAGCGTGGTGGGTTTAATCCTATTTTATAATAAATCCACTAAAAAGCTCACTGACTATCTGTTAAATTGCATGCATGCATATATTAAGCCACGTATGCATTAATGGACTGGCTTAAAGACTGTCGAAGAACTTTTCCGCCTAGCCATGGACAAGGAAAAGTTTAGAAAACTGACCACGCACTCTAAGAAGAAGATGCATTAATATTAAAAATACAACTTGTACAGTTTGTATTACAAACGTATATATGTGGCTTCATATAATCATTGTCGTATAGATTTCAATGTCTCTTAAATTTATTGCCTATGCCTATGCTTTATGCCCGCTGGACGTTCTCTTGTCATTTTGTTAAGGTATAAAATAATTCAAAGTGTTTTTTTTTTCTAGGTCAATCGCCGCAAGTTTAACTACAATCATGTCTTAGGGCCTGTGCACACGTATTTTAAACGCGTCGTTGACAAGCATTTAAGAAACATGCGTCGGCGTGCATTTATCGATACACACGCGCGTTAGCGTCGACGTAGACGTACAGGTACGTCGCTGTATCGATTCAAACGTGTGTTTGAATTTATACAGGTTTGCAAAGGTCTACAGGCTGTGTCTTACTCGTGTGCGTGTCGCGATTGTATCGCTGTAAACGGGCGTCGACGGCGCGTTTTAACCTGGTGTGCATAGGCCCTTATGTTGCCTAACATCTACGTTTGTTGAACAACAACACCAAACTACCTCTATGTCAACCACGTAGGGATGCCATACTTTACAGTGTCTTGCTGTGGGGAATTAAGAAAAACATTATTTGCTATAACTGACTGACTGATTGATTATCATCGCAGTGCAAAAACTGAGTCAGGATAGTTTAAACCATTACTTGGTCTATAAATATTCACATTAAGCCGTCGGTCCTGGTTTTATCAGCTCAACACATTCAAACTATTTTTGTGACACACAATTAAATAATCGTACATTTATATACAATACACATTCATAATACGTCCATATAACACACACACACACATACGCCTAAAATTGGTACTTACAAAGATAGTAGCAGTACAACAGCCTGTGTGCCCATAGTGAGGTAGAATATGGAGTTTATGTATGGCGTATCGAGAACAGCATTGTACAGTTGAGAATAAATCACCGAAGCAAACATTGCCACCGCGTTCTCCATTACAGACAAAAAGGCAAACGCCACCCCTGTAAAGAAATGAAAGTATTCTCAAACATTCTCAACAAAAGTTTAATAGCCTCACTTGTTGGAGTTTTATCACCGTGCTAGGAGCACACAATTTTAAAAGGAAAATTCATCTATAAGGGATAGTCGTTTGCAAATGGTTTTATTTAAATTTCTTTTAAATAAAACATTACCAAAAGTTTATTTGAATTTCAATTCTTTGAGCTGAAACTTGAGATTTCAGTTTATTATTTGGTATTGTTTAAGTGTGACGTCATTTCCTGACACTTCCTGTCAGACAATGTCACACTTAAATATAACTTCAAAAAAAAAAGAAAATGTGTTTTATTATAACATCAATTATTTAAACAAACAATATAAATTTATAGAAAAAAAATTTAAACAAGTGTATAAAGATTACATTTGCTTATATTTTTCAATTAATTTGTGTGGTAATTAAATGTTATTTTTGTTATTTAGGTGGTTACTATGCGGTACTGTACCTCGTTCTGCCGGCGGTAAGACCTTGGAGGTCATTGACCTTATCAAAGGAGCTACACAGGGTCCTAAAGCGGCAGCTGTCGCTCCAATATACATCGTATAATCAGCCTTCGCATGAGCGTATATAAAATGTCCAGTCATATGAGCGAAGGCACCCAGCATTACAATTATCTGAAATGTATAGGCACAGGTAAAAAGGTAAAAAGTTACAGAAGGACACTTTCTCAATCACAAACGTTTCTTTGAAGAGAACAGTCTTATAATCCTAGCCTTTATGATAAGATTGTTGTCTAGAAGTTGAGAAACTCTTCTTGTGTAACTTGGTGTTTAGGAACAGAAACTGTTTCTAAACCGGTAAAGGTAAATGGTTGGTTGAAGGAGAATATTCGTCATGCTTAAAATACGTGGCTAATATTCTTCAAAATAAAAAAAAAATAAAAAAGGTAAACACAAAAAAATAAAAAAATCAAAAACAATTAAATATAATTTTTTAAAAAAACGTAGTTTTATTAACCCGGCGCGGTGGGTCAATGAGGTGTTCAGGTGTCACTGAGGTGGGCCTGTTCACCTGATTGCCTCGCTAGCGGACCATCCTCATGGTACCGGGCGGGTCGGCAGGTTGCGGATAGCCGGTCTGTTCCCATCCAAAACCGTACCGAACCGTATTTATTTCGCTTTCCATTAGATTACTCCGAATTTCAAACACACAATTATATAAAATAACTGTGATATTTTATTTACTTTGAATTAAAAAAAAATGTAAATAAACATAAACTTATCGAAAAAATATTAATAACTAATCAAAAATAAACATAATTAATTTATTTGAGTCCAAAAATTTTACTAACAAGTAATTGATAAAATAAAACTGAATGTTATAAATTTCAACTAAAATAATTAATTTAACAAAGTTTCAAACCAAATTATATAATTCAAATTTCTTTTAGCTATTATTAAACATATAACCGGATTTTATATTTAAACCGCGTATCGCGAATCCGCGTGATGGGTAAAGACACCCATCCACCATCCAGTAAGCCCACATGTCATATTAATAGCGATCAACACACGATCAGTTCAATCGAATGTCAAGCCTATCACTACAGGCATGGAAGGTGGGTGGTGCTAGCATTTAGATGCCCCGGACAAGAGGACTTATTTAAGTACTCCCTACAGCCCTACATCCTACCCAACCAACCAAACCTGCAACCTATGATACACCTACTTTTTTACTCCCAGAATTTACTCCCTACTCAATTTCCTTCCTTCGGTACTCTGGGTTCAATTCCCAATCGGACCAATTTAGGTATTCATATCTAAATTGGCTCATGTCTGGTTGTCTCAAACTCCTTACAAGTTAACGTGGTACCATCTGAGAATGCATCGTCACCTAACATCAAGTGCGATCGCAATCTAGCGTTAACTTAGTATGAAAAATCCTGACCACCTTAATATTGGCACTGCATTGCAGTGTCTATTTAGTAATGTTACAGATATCTAGTACTGTGCGGAATGGATCACAGATGCGATCCGACTACCTGGCATCGCAGTATCGACCGATAGAAGAAAACACACAAGTATCCTGATCTATGACAAAGCGGTGAGCAGTTTAATTGCATTTATATGTATAAAAATTTGTTGGTCGGCTCCCCAGTAGATGGACGAGTCACAAGGAGCAGTCGAGTTGCTGATGGCTCAGCATCTTGGTGTTTGGAAGTCCATACAAAAGGCTTATATCTAGCAGTGAACTCCTTTGGCTTAGGGCTCCCGCACACGGGCGACCGGCCACAACCACAAAACGCCGCTACCGGCATATTTCTTGTAGTTTTCATACATTTTATATAGACTCGCCGCACACTCTACTCTTCCTCGATAAATAGACTATCTAACTATGAAAGAATTTTTCAAATCAGACCAGTAGCTCCTAGGATTAGCGTGTTTGAACAAACTCTTCAGCTATTATATTAGTATACATATGTATTACTATACTAATGTTTTACTTTTTAAACCAACATAAAAAGGGTGTTTGTTATAAGTTTGTATGTTTCTGGGAGAACCCTCTTTGTACAATTAAGACAGTTTACGTTGATACGAAAATTTCAGCATCTTTTTATTATAATGAAAGGAATTTCAGACATAAACGTAGCCATATTTTTTTTCATGTATAGTTTTTTTTTTATTGAGAAAGAATAAAATAAGCCGTAATTGGTTAGACAGAAAAAGAAATAGACAAATGATTGTCATTGTATGCTTCATGCTTGGCCGGTTGAGAATCTGGGGTCTTAAAACCTGTTGCCACCCAAAGCCACAGTCCAAACTCCAAAGAGGCATACAGTTCTTACTTATAGTAGGGGGTTACATAAGCTAACAAACGTTCATCTTTTATAGAATGAGAAAGTTTGCCCCATTTCATTTCATTTCATAAATTTTTGATGAGAAATGTCGTAATAGTCCATAGAAGTAGGTAGTTATAAGAAGTTGATAGTTAGTAACAATAATTCTAATGCAAGCAATGTTAATGTTTCAGATTAGATCGGGCAGCGTTAGCAGAAAACTGTTAACCTAGTAATAAGCATAATTAAAATATAGAATCTGTGTAATGTTCTCGATGTTTCTGTATATTTGTATCCATGTAACTTGTTGTATGTGTTACTATATAAATATAATAATAATGTTACCATCACAACTTTCACAAGTATTATAGCCTAATCAGAAAAATAAAAAACCTTGCCATGTTGCGGAAAAAAGTATTAATTTCTTCTATCAGAATTATGCATAGACTGCTAAAACACTTGCGGCGCAGGTTTTTTATTTTCTGTTAATGTGTACATAGTATCACACATT